>NC_090944.1:48710941-48755941 GCF_040807025.1 Struthio camelus | reverse complement strand
CAAAACTGGTGCTGCGAGAAATGTAGGTGCAGCCCCGCACATCCATTCGCATGTCCTTTGCAGCCCCACTGCAGATGGGGCCCTAGCCTTTCTCTCTCACGTAACCCTAACCCTAACCCTAACCCGAACCCTAACCCTAACCCTAACCCCAGTTTCTGGCAGGGCCTGGAGCAGAGCCCACCTGCCCCCTTCCTGCACTCCAGACAAAACTGGTGCTGCGAGAAATGTAGGTGCAGCCCCGCACATCCATTCGCATGTCCTTTGCAGCCCCACTGCAGATGGGGCCCTAGCCTTTCTCTCTCACCTAACCCTAACCCTAACCCTAACCCGAACCCTAACCCTAACCCTAACCCCAGTTTCTGGCAGGGCCTGGAGCAGAGCCCACCTGCCCCCTTCCTGCACTCCAGACAAAACTGGTGCTGCGAGAAATGTAGGTGCAGCCCCGCACATCCATTCGCATGTCCTTTGCAGCCCCACTGCAGATGGGGCCCTAGCCTTTCTCTCTCTCCTAACCCTAACCCTAACCCTAACCCGAACCCGAACCCTAACCCTAACTCCAGTTTCTGGCAGGGCCTGGAGCAGAGCCCACCTGCCCCCTTCCTGCACTCCAGACAAAACTGGTGCTGCGAGAAATGTAGGTGCAGCCCCGCACATCCATTCGCATGTCCTTTGCAGCCCCACTGCAGATGGGGCCCTAGCCTTTCTCTCTCGCCTAACCCGAACCCTAACCCGAACCCTAACCCTAACCCTAACCCTAACCCTAACCCTAACCCTAACCCTAACCCTAACCCCAGTTTCCGGCAGGGCCTGGAGCAGAGCCCACCTGCCCCCTTCCTGCACTCCAGACAAAACTGGTGCTGCGAGAAATGTAGGTGCAGCCCCGCACATCCATTCGCATGTCCTTTGCAGCCCCACTGCAGATGGGGCCCTAGGCTTTCTCTCTCGCCTAACCCGAACCCTAACCCTAACCCTAACCCTAACCCCAGTTTCTGGCAGGGCCTGGAGCAGAGCCCACCTGCCCCCTTCCTACACTCCAGATAAAACTGGTGCTGCGAGAAATGTAGGTGCAGCCCCAAACATCCATTCGCATGTCCTTTGCAGCCCCACTGCAGATGGGGCCCTAGCCTTTCTCTCTCTCCTAACCCTAACCCGAACCCTAACCCTAACCCCAGTTTCTGGCAGGGCCTGGAGCAGAGCCCACCTGCCCCCTTCCTGCACTCCAGACAAAACTGGTGCTGCGAGAAATGTAGGTGCAGCCCCGCACATCCATTCGCATGTCCTTTGCAGCCCCACTGCAGATGGGGCCCTAGGCTTTCTCTCTCTCCTAACCCGAACCCTAACCCTAACCCTAACCCTAACCCGAACCCGAACCCTAACCCTAACCCCAGTTTCTGGCAGGGCCTGGAGCAGAGACCACCTGCCCCCTTCCTGCACTCCAGACAAAACTGGTGCTGCGAGAAATGTAGGTGCAGCCCCGCACATCCATTCGCATGTCCTTTGCAGCCCCACTGCAGATGGGGCCCTAGCCTTTCTCTCTCTCCTAACCCGAACCCGAACCCGAACCCTAACCCGAACCCTAACCCCAGTTTCTGGCAGGGCCTGGAGCAGAGCCCACCTGCCCCCTTCCTGCACTCCAGACAAAACTGGTGCTGCGAGAAATGTAGGTGCAGCCCCGCACATCCATTCGCATGTCCTTTGCAGCCCCACTGCAGATGGGGCCCTAGCCTTTCTCTCTCTCCTAACCCGAACCCGAACCCGAACCCTAACCCGAACCCTAACCCCAGTTTCTGGCAGGGCCTGGAGCAGAGCCCACCTGCCCCCTTCCTGCACTCCAGACAAAACTGGTGCTGCGAGAAATGTAGGTGCAGCCCCGCACATCCATTCGCATGTCCTTTGCAGCCCCACTGCAGATGGGGCCCTAGCCTTTCTCTCTCTCCTAACCCTAAACCTAACCCTAACCCTAACCCCAGTTTCTGGCAGGGCCTGGAGCAGAGCCCACCTGCCCCCTTCCTGCACTCCAGACAAAACTGGTGCTGCGAGAAATGTAGGTGCAGCCCCGCACATCCATTCGCATGTCCTTTGCAGCCCCACTACAGATGGGGCCCTAGGCTTTCTCTCTCTCCTAACCCTAACTCTAACCCTAACCCGAACCCTAACCCTAACCCTAACCCGAACCCCAGTTTCTGGCAGGGCCTGGAGCAGAGCCCACCTGCCCCCTTCCTGCACTCCAGACAAAACTGGTGCTGCGAGAAATGTAGGTGCAGCCCCGCACATCCATTCGCATGTCCTTTGCAGCCCCACTGCAGATGGGGCCCTAGCCTTTCTCTCTCGCCTAACCCTAACCCTAACCCTAACCCGAACCCTAACCCTAACCCCAGTTTCTGGCAGGGCCTGGAGCAGAGCCCACCTGCCCCCTTCCTGCACTCCAGACAAAACTGGTGCTGCGAGAAATGTAGGTGCAGCCCCGCACATCCATTCGCATGTCCTTTGCAGCCCCACTGCAGATGGGGCCCTAGCCTTTCTCTCTCTCCTAACCCTAACCCGAACCCTCACCCTAACCCCAGTTTCTGGCAGGGCCTGGAGCAGAGCCCACCTGCCCCCTTCCTGCACTCCAGACAAAACTGGTGCTGCGAGAAATGTAGGTGCAGCCCCGCACATCCATTCGCATGTCCTTTGCAGCCCCACTGCAGATGGGGCCCTAGGCTTTCTCTCTCTCCTAACCCTAACCCTAACCCTAACCCCAACCCTAACCCTAACCCCAGTTTCTGGCAGGGCCTGGAGCAGAGCCCACCTGCCCCCTTCCTGCACTCCAGACAAAACTGGTGCTGCGAGAAATGTAGGTGCAGCCCCGCACATCCATTCGCATGTCCTTTGCAGCCCCACTGCAGATGGGGCCCTAGGCTCTCTCTCTCTTCTAAGCCGAACCCGAACCCTAACCCTAACCCTAACCCGAACCCTAACCCCAGTTTCTGGCAGGGCCTGGAGCAGATCCCACCTGCCCCCTTCCTGCACTCCAGACAAAACTGGTGCTGCAAGAAATGTAGGTGCAGCCCCGCACATCCATTCGCATGTCCTTTGCAGCCCCACTGCAGATGGGGCCCTAGCCTTTCTCTCTCGCCTAACCCGAACCCTAACCCTAACCCGAACCCGAACCCTAACCCTAACCCCAGTTTCTGGCAGGGCCTGGAGCAGAGCCCACCTGCCCCCTTCCTGCACTCCAGACAAAACTGGTGCTGCGAGAAATGTAGGTGCAGCCCCGCACATCCATTCGCATGTCCTTTGCAGCCCCACTGCAGATGGGGCCCTAGGCTCTGTCTCTCTACTAACCCGCACCCGAACCACAACCCTAACCCTAACCCTCACCCTAACCCCAGTTTCTGGCAGGGCCTGGAGCAGAGCCCACCTGCCCCCTTCCTGCACTCCAGACAAAACTGGTGCTGCGAGAAATGTAGGTGCAGCCCCGCACATCCATTCGCATGTCCTTTGCAGCCCCACTGCAGATGGGGCCCTAGCCTTTCTCTCTCTCCTAACCCTAACCCTAACCCTAACCCGAACCCTAACCCTAACCCTAACCCCAGTTTCTGGCAGGGCCTGGAGCAGAGCCCACATGCCCCCTTCCTGCACTCCAGACAAAAGTGGTGCTGCGAGAAATGTAGGTGCAGCCCCGCACATCCATTCGCATGTCCTTTGCAGCCCCACTGCAGATGGGGCCCCAGCCTTTCTCTCTCGCCTAACCCTAACCCTAACCCTAACCCGAACCCGAACCCTAACCCCAGTTTCTGGCAGGGCCTGGAGCAGAGCCCACCTGACCCCTTCCTACACTCCAGACAAAACTGGTGCTGCGAGAAATGTAGGTGCAGCCCCGCACATCCATTCGCATGTCCTTTGCAGCCCCACTGCAGATGGGGCCCTAGCCTTTCTCTCTCTCCTAACCCTAACCCGAACCCTACCCCTAACTGCAGTTTCTGGCAGGGCCTGGAGCAGAGCCCACCTGCCCCCTTCCTGCACTCCAGACAAAAGTGGTGCTGCGAGAAATGTAGGTGCAGCCCCGCACATCCATTCACATGTCCTTTGCAGCCCCACTGCAGATGGGGCCCTAGCCTTTCTCTCTCGCCTAACCCGAACCCTAACCCGAACCCTAACCCGAACCCTAACCCTAACCCTAACCCTAACCCTAACCCGAACCCTAACCCCTGTTTCCGGCAGGGCCTGGAGCAGAGCCCACCTGCCCCCTTCCTGCACTCCAGACAAAACTGGTGCTGCAAGAAATGTAGGTGCAGCCCCGCACATCCATTCGCATGTCCTTTGCAGCCCCACTGCAGATGGGGCCCTAGGCTTTCTCTCTCGCCTAACCCGAACCCTAACCCTAACCCTAACCCTAACCCTAACCCCAGTTTCTGGCAGGGCCTGGAGCAGAGCCCACCTGCCCCCTTCCTACACTCCAGACAAAAGTGGTGCTGCGAGAAATGTAGGTGCAGCCCCAAACATCCATTCGCATGTCCTTTGCAGCCCCACTGCAGATGGGGCCCTAGGCTTTCTCTCTCTCCTAACCCTAACCCTAACCCTAACCCTAACCCCAGTTTCTGGAAGGGCCTGGAGCAGAGCCCACCTGCCCCCTTCCTGCACTCCAGACAAAACTGGTGCTGCGAGAAATGTAGGTGCAGCCCCGCACATCCATTCGCATGTCCTTTGCAGCCCCACTGCAGATGGGGCCCTAGGCTTTCTCTCTCTCCTAACCCGAACCCTAACCCGAACCCTAACCCTAACCCTAACCCTAACCCTAACCCTAACCCCAGTTTCTGGCAGGGCCTGGAGCAGAGCCCACCTGCCCCCTTCCTACACTCCAGACAAAAGTGGTGCTGCGAGAAATGTAGGTGCAGCCCCGCACATCCATTCGCATGTCCTTTGCAGCCCCACTGCAGATGGGGCCCTAGGCTTTCTCTCTCTCCTAACCCGAAACCTAACCCTAACCCTAACCCTAAACCGAACCCTAACCCTAACCCTAACCCTAGTTTCTGGCAGGGCCTGGAGCAGAGCCCACCTGACCCCTTCCTGCACTCCAGACAAAACTGGTGCTGCGAGAAATGTAGGTGCAGCCCCGCACATCCATTCGCATGTCCTTTGCAGCCCCACTGCAGATGGGGCCCTAGCCTTTCTCTCTCGCCTAACCCGAACCCTAACCCTAACCCGAACCCTAACCCTAACCCCAGTTTCTGGCAGGGCCTGGAGCAGAGCCCACCTGCCCCCTTCCTGCACTCCAGACAAAACTGGTGCTGCGAGAAATGTAGGTGCAGCCCCGCACATCCATTCGCATGTCTTTGCAGCCCCACTGCAGATGGGGCCCTAGGCTTTCTCTCTCTCCTAACCCGAACCCGAACCCTAACCCTAACCCTAACCCTAACCCGAACCCGAACCCTAACCCTAACCCTAACCCTAACCCTAACCCTAACCCTAACCCTAACCCCAGTTTCTGGCAGGGCCTGGAGCAGAGCCCACCTGCCCCCTTCCTGCACTCCAGACAAAACTGGTGCTGCGAGAAATGTAGGTGCAGCCCCGCACATCCATTCGCATGTCCTTTGCAGCCCCACTGCAGATGGGGCCCTAGCCTTTCTCTCTCGCCTAACCCTAACCCTAACCCTAACCCGAACCCTAACCCTAACCCTAACCCCAGTTTCTGGCAGGGCCTGGAGCAGAGCCCACCTGCCCCCTTCCTGCACTCCAGACAAAACTGGTGCTGCGAGAAATGTAGGTGCAGCCCCGCACATCCATTCGCATGTCCTTTGCAGCCCCACTGCAGATGGGGCCCTAGCCTTTCTCTCTCTCCTAACCCTAACCCTAACCCTAACCCGAACCCGAACCCTAACCCTAACTCCAGTTTCTGGCAGGGCCTGGAGCAGAGCCCACCTGCCCCCTTCCTGCACTCCAGACAAAACTGGTGCTGCGAGAAATGTAGGTGCAGCCCCGCACATCCATTCGCATGTCCTTTGCAGCCCCACTGCAGATGGGGCCCTAGCCTTTCTCTCTCGCCTAACCCGAACCCTAACCCTAACCCTAACCCTAACCCTAACCCTAACCCTAACCCTAACCCTAACCCTAACCCCAGTTTCCGGCAGGGCCTGGAGCAGAGCCCACCTGCCCCCTTCCTGCACTCCAGACAAAACTGGTGCTGCGAGAAATGTAGGTGCAGCCCCGCACATCCATTCGCATGTCCTTTGCAGCCCCACTGCAGATGGGGCCCTAGGCTTTCTCTCTCTCCTAACCCGAAACCTAACCCTAACCCTAACCCTAAACCGAACCCTAACCCTAACCCTAACCCTAGTTTCTGGCAGGGCCTGGAGCAGAGCCCACCTGACCCCTTCCTGCACTCCAGACAAAACTGGTGCTGCGAGAAATGTAGGTGCAGCCCCGCACATCCATTCGCATGTCCTTTGCAGCCCCACTGCAGATGGGGCCCTAGCCTTTCTCTCTCGCCTAACCCGAACCCTAACCCTAACCCGAACCCTAACCCTAACCCCAGTTTCTGGCAGGGCCTGGAGCAGAGCCCACCTGCCCCCTTCCTGCACTCCAGACAAAACTGGTGCTGCGAGAAATGTAGGTGCAGCCCCGCACATCCATTCGCATGTCCTTTGCAGCCCCACTGCAGATGGGGCCCTAGCCTTTCTCTCTCGCCTAACCCTAACCCTAACCCTAACCCGAACCCTAACCCTAACCCTAACCCCAGTTTCTGGCAGGGCCTGGAGCAGAGCCCACCTGCCCCCTTCCTGCACTCCAGACAAAACTGGTGCTGCGAGAAATGTAGGTGCAGCCCCGCACATCCATTCGCATGTCCTTTGCAGCCCCACTGCAGATGGGGCCCTAGCCTTTCTCTCTCTCCTAACCCTAACCCTAACCCTAACCCGAACCCGAACCCTAACCCTAACTCCAGTTTCTGGCAGGGCCTGGAGCAGAGCCCACCTGCCCCCTTCCTGCACTCCAGACAAAACTGGTGCTGCGAGAAATGTAGGTGCAGCCCCGCACATCCATTCGCATGTCCTTTGCAGCCCCACTGCAGATGGGGCCCTAGGCTTTCTCTCTCGCCTAACCCGAACCCTAACCCTAACCCTAACCCTAACCCCAGTTTCTGGCAGGGCCTGGAGCAGAGCCCACCTGCCCCCTTCCTACACTCCAGATAAAACTGGTGCTGCGAGAAATGTAGGTGCAGCCCCAAACATCCATTCGCATGTCCTTTGCAGCCCCACTGCAGATGGGGCCCTAGCCTTTCTCTCTCTCCTAACCCGAAACCTAACCCTAACCCTAACCCCAGTTTCTGGCAGGGCCTGGAGCAGAGCCCACCTGCCCCCTTCCTGCACTCCAGACAAAACTGGTGCTGCGAGAAATGTAGGTGCAGCCCCGCACATCCATTCGCATGTCCTTTGCAGCCCCACTGCAGATGGGGCCCTAGGCTTTCTCTCTCTCCTAACCCGAACCCTAACCCTAACCCTAACCCTAACCCGAACCCGAACCCGAACCCTAACCCCAGTTTCTGGCAGGGCCTGGAGCAGAGCCCACCTGCCCCCTTCCTGCACTCCAGACAAAACTGGTGCTGCGAGAAATGTAGGTGCAGCCCCGCACATCCATTCGCATGTCCTTTGCAGCCCCACTGCAGATGGGGCCCTAGCCTTTCTCTCTCGCCTAACCCTAACCCTAACCCTAACCCGAACCCTAACCCTAACCCCAGTTTCTGGCAGGGCCTGGAGCAGAGCCCACCTGCCCCCTTCCTGCACTCCAGACAAAACTGGTGCTGCGAGAAATGTAGGTGCAGCCCCGCACATCCATTCGCATGTCCTTTGCAGCCCCACTGCAGATGGGGCCCTAGCCTTTCTCTCTCTCCTAACCCTAACCCGAACCCTCACCCTAACCCCAGTTTCTGGCAGGGCCTGGAGCAGAGCCCACCTGCCCCCTTCCTGCACTCCAGACAAAACTGGTGCTGCGAGAAATGTAGGTGCAGCCCCGCACATCCATTCGCATGTCCTTTGCAGCCCCACTGCAGATGGGGCCCTAGGCTCTCTCTCTCTTCTAAGCCGAACCCGAACCCTAACCCTAACCCTAACCCTAACCCGAACCCTAACCCCAGTTTCTGGCAGGGCCTGGAGCAGATCCCACCTGCCCCCTTCCTGCACTCCAGACAAAACTGGTGCTGCAAGAAATGTAGGTGCAGCCCCGCACATCCATTCGCATGTCCTTTGCAGCCCCACTGCAGATGGGGCCCTAGCCTTTCTCTCTCGCCTAACCCGAACCCTAACCCTAACCCGAACCCGAACCCTAACCCTAACCCCAGTTTCTGGCAGGGCCTGGAGCAGAGCCCACCTGACCCCTTCCTGCACTCCAGACAAAACTGGTGCTGCGAGAAATGTAGGTGCAGCCCCGCACATCCATTCGCATGTCCTTTGCAGCCCCACTGCAGATGGGGCCCTAGGCTCTGTCTCTCTACTAACCCGCACCCGAACCACAACCCTAACCCTAACCCTCACCCTAACCCCAGTTTCTGGCAGGGCCTGGAGCAGAGCCCACCTGCCCCCTTCCTGCACTCCAGACAAAACTGGTGCTGCGAGAAATGTAGGTGCAGCCCCGCACATCCATTCGCATGTCCTTTGCAGCCCCACTGCAGATGGGGCCCTAGCCTTTCTCTCTCTCCTAACCCTAACCCTAACCCTAACCCGAACCCTAACCCTAACCCTAACCCCAGTTTCTGGCAGGGCCTGGAGCAGAGCCCACATGCCCCCTTCCTGCACTCCAGACAAAAGTGGTGCTGCGAGAAATGTAGGTGCAGCCCCGCACATCCATTCGCATGTCCTTTGCAGCCCCACTGCAGATGGGGCCCCAGCCTTTCTCTCTCGCCTAACCCTAACCCTAACCCTAACCCGAACCCGAACCCTAACCCCAGTTTCTGGCAGGGCCTGGAGCAGAGCCCACCTGACCCCTTCCTACACTCCAGACAAAACTGGTGCTGCGAGAAATGTAGGTGCAGCCCCGCACATCCATTCGCATGTCCTTTGCAGCCCCACTGCAGATGGGGCCCTAGCCTTTCTCTCTCTCCTAACCCTAACCCTAACCCTACCCCTAACTGCAGTTTCTGGCAGGGCCTGGAGCAGAGCCCACCTGCCCCCTTCCTGCACTCCAGACAAAAGTGGTGCTGCGAGAAATGTAGGTGCAGCCCCGCACATCCATTCACATGTCCTTTGCAGCCCCACTGCAGATGGGGCCCTAGGCTTTCTCTCTCGCCTAACCCGAACCCTAACCCTAACCCTAACCCTAACCCTAACCCCAGTTTCTGGCAGGGCCTGGAGCAGAGCCCACCTGCCCCCTTCCTACACTCCAGACAAAAGTGGTGCTGCGAGAAATGTAGGTGCAGCCCCAAACATCCATTCGCATGTCCTTTGCAGCCCCACTGCAGATGGGGCCCTAGCCTTTCTCTCTCTCCTAACCCTAACCCTAACCCTAACCCTAACCCCAGTTTCTGGAAGGGCCTGGAGCAGAGCCCACCTGCCCCCTTCCTGCACTCCAGACAAAACTGGTGCTGCGAGAAATGTAGGTGCAGCCCCGCACATCCATTCGCATGTCCTTTGCAGCCCCACTGCAGATGGGGCCCTAGGCTTTCTCTCTCTCCTAACCCGAACCCTAACCCGAACCCTAACCCTAACCCTAACCCTAACCCTAACCCTAACCCCAGTTTCTGGCAGGGCCTGGAGCATAGCCCACCTGCCCCCTTCCTACACTCCAGACAAAAGTGGTGCTGCGAGAAATGTAGGTGCAGCCCCGCACATCCATTCGCATGTCCTTTGCAGCCCCACTGCAGATGGGGCCCTAGGCTTTCTCTCTCTCCTAACCCGAAACCTAACCCTAACCCTAACCCTAAACCGAACCCTAACCCTAACCCTAACCCTAGTTTCTGGCAGGGCCTGGAGCAGAGCCCACCTGACCCCTTCCTGCACTCCAGACAAAACTGGTGCTGCGAGAAATGTAGGTGCAGCCCCGCACATCCATTCGCATGTCCTTTGCAGCCCCACTGCAGATGGGGCCCTAGCCTTTCTCTCTCGCCTAACCCGAACCCTAACCCTAACCCGAACCCTAACCCTAACCCCAGTTTCTGGCAGGGCCTGGAGCAGAGCCCACCTGCCCCCTTCCTGCACTCCAGACAAAACTGGTGCTGCGAGAAATGTAGGTGCAGCCCCAAACATCTATTCGCATGTCCTTTGCAGCCCCACTGCAGATGGGGCCCTAGCCTTTCTCTCTCTCCTAACCCTAACCCTAACCCTAACCCTAACTGCAGTTTCTGGCAGGGCCTGGAGCAGAGCCCACCTGCCCCCTTCCTGCACTCCAGACAAAAGTGGTGCTGCGAGAAATGTAGGTGCAGCCCCGCACATCCATTCGCATGTCCTTTGCAGCCCCACTGCAGATGGGGCCCTAGGCTCTGTCTCTCTACTAACCCGCACCCGAACCACAACCCTAACCCTAACCCTAACCCTAACCCCAGTTTCTGGCAGGGCCTGGAGCAGAGCCCACCTGCCCCCTTCCTGCACTCCAGACAAAACTGGTGCTGCGAGAAATGTAGGTGCAGCCCCGCACATCCATTCGCATGTCCTTTGCAGCCCCACTGCAGATGGGGCCCTAGGCTTTCTCTCTCGCCTAACCCGAACCCTAACCCTAACCCGAACCCGAACCCTAACCCTAACCCCAATTTCCGGCAGGACCTGGAGCAGAGCCCACCTGCCCCCTTCCTGCACTCCAGACAAAACTGGTGCTGCGAGAAATGTAGGTGCAGCCCCGCACATCCATTCGCATGTCCTTTGCAGCCCCACTGCAGATGGGGCCCTAGGCTTTCTCTCTCGCCTAACCCGAACCCTAACCCTAACCCGAACCCTAACCCTAACCCCAGTTTCTGGCAGGGCCTGGAGCAGAGCCCACCTGCCCCCTTCCTGCACTCCAGACAAAACTGGTGCTGCGAGAAATGTAGGTGCAGCCCCGCACATCCATTCGCATGTCCCTTGCAGCCCCACTGCAGATGGGGCCCTAGCCTTTCTCTCTCGCCTAACCCGAACCCTAACCCTAACCCTAACCCCAGTTTCTGGCAGGACCTGGAGCAGAGCCCACCTGCCCCCTTCCTGCACTCCAGACAAAACTGGTGCTGCGAGAAATGTAGGTGCAGCCCCGCACATCCATTCGCATGTCCTTTGCAGCCCCACTGCAGATGGGGCCCTAGCCTTTCTCTCTCGCCTAACCCTAACCCTAACCCTAACCCTAACCCTAACCCTAACCCTAACCCTAACCCTAACCCCAGTTTCTGGCAGGGCCTGGAGCAGAGCCCACCTGCCCCCTTCCTGCACTCCAGACAAAACTGGTGCTGCGAGAAATGTAGGTGCAGCCCCGCACATCCATTCGCATGTCCTTTGCAGCCCCACTGCAGATGGGGCCCTAGGCTTTCTCTCTCTCCTAACCCGAACCCTAACCCTAACCCTAACCCTAACCCTACCCCTAACTGCAGTTTCTGGCAGGGCCTGGAGCAGAGCCCACCTGCCCCCTTCCTGCACTCCAGACAAAAGTGGTGCTGCGAGAAATGTAGGTGCAGCCCCGCACATCCATTCGCATGTCCTTTGCAGCCCCACTGCAGATGGGGCCCTAGCCTTTCTATCTCTCCTAACCCTAACCCTAACCCTAACCCTAACCCTAACCCTAACCCTAACCCTAACCCTAACCCCAGTTTCCGGCAGGGCCTGGAGCAGAGCCCACCTGCCCCCTTCCTGCACTCCAGACAAAACTGGTGCTGCAAGAAATGTAGGTGCAGCCCCGCACATCCATTCGCATGTCCTTTGCAGCCCCACTGCAGATGGGGCCCTAGGCTTTCTCTCTCGCCTAACCCGAACCCTAACCCGAACCCGAACCCTAACCCTAACCCCAGTTTCTGGCAGGGCCTGGAGCAGAGCCCACCTGCCCCCTTCCTACACTCCAGATAAAACTGGTGCTGCGAGAAATGTAGGTGCAGCCCCAAACATCCATTCGCATGTCCTTTGCAGCCCCACTGCAGATGGGGCCCTAGCCTTTCTCTCTCTCCTAACCCTAACCCGAACCCTAACCCTAACCCCAGTTTCTGGCAGGGCCTGGAGCAGAGCCCACCTGCCCCCTTCCTGCACTCCAGACAAAACTGGTGCTGCGAGAAATGTAGGTGCAGCCCCGCACATCCATTCGCATGTCCTTTGCAGCCCCACTGCAGATGGGGCCCTAGCCTTTCTCTCTCTCCTAACCCGAACCCGAACCCGAACCCTAACCCCAGTTTCTGGCAGGGCCTGGAGCAGAGCCCACCTGCCCCCTTCCTGCACTCCAGACAAAACTGGTGCTGCAAGAAATGTAGGTGCAGCCCCGCACATCCATTCGCATGTCCTTTGCAGCCCCACTGCAGATGGGGCCCTAGCCTTTCTCTCTCGCCTAACCCGAACCCTAACCCTAACCCTAACCCTAACCCGAACCCGAACCCGAACCCCAGTTTCTGGCAGGGCCTGGAGCAGAGCCCACCTGCCCCCTTCCTGCACTCCAGACAAAACTGGTGCTGCGAGAAATGTAGGTGCAGCCCCGCACATCCATTCGCATGTCCTTTGCAGCCCCACTGCAGATGGGGCCCTAGCCTTTCTCTCTCGCCTAACCCTAACCCTAACCCTAACCCGAACCCTAACCCTAACCCCAGTTTCTGGCAGGGCCTGGAGCAGAGCCCACCTGCCCCCTTCCTGCACTCCAGACAAAACTGGTGCTGCGAGAAATGTAGGTGCAGCCCCGCACATCCATTCGCATGTCCTTTGCAGCCCCACTGCAGATGGGGCCCTAGCCTTTCTCTCTCTCCTAACCCTAACCCGAACCCTCACCCTAACCCCAGTTTCTGGCAGGGCCTGGAGCAGAGCCCACCTGCCCCCTTCCTGCACTCCAGACAAAACTGGTGCTGCGAGAAATGTAGGTGCAGCCCCGCACATCCATTCGCATGTCCTTTGCAGCCCCACTGCAGATGGGGCCCTAGGCTTTCTCTCTCTCCTAACCCTAACCCTAACCCTAACCCGAACCCTAACCCTAACCCCAGTTTCTGGCAGGGCCTGGAGCAGAGCCCACCTGCCCCCTTCCTGCACTCCAGACAAAACTGGTGCTGCGAGAAATGTAGGTGCAGCCCCGCACATCCATTCGCATGTCCTTTGCAGCCCCACTGCAGATGGGGCCCTAGGCTCTCTCTCTCTTCTAAGCCGAACCCGAACCCTAACCCTAACCCTAACCCTAACCCGAACCCTAACCCCAGTTTCTGGCAGGGCCTGGAGCAGATCCCACCTGCCCCCTTCCTGCACTCCAGACAAAACTGGTGCTGCAAGAAATGTAGGTGCAGCCCCGCACATCCATTCGCATGTCCTTTGCAGCCCCACTGCAGATGGGGCCCTAGCCTTTCTCTCTCGCCTAACCCGAACCCTAACCCTAACCCGAACCCGAACCCTAACCCTAACCCCAGTTTCTGGCAGGGCCTGGAGCAGAGCCCACCTGACCCCTTCCTGCACTCCAGACAAAACTGGTGCTGCGAGAAATGTAGGTGCAGCCCCGCACATCCATTCGCATGTCCTTTGCAGCCCCACTGCAGATGGGGCCCTAGGCTCTGTCTCTCTACTAACCCGCACCCGAACCACAACCCTAACCCTAACCCTCACCCTAACCCCAGTTTCTGGCAGGGCCTGGAGCAGAGCCCACCTGCCCCCTTCCTGCACTCCAGACAAAACTGGTGCTGCGAGAAATGTAGGTGCAGCCCCGCACATCCATTCGCATGTCCTTTGCAGCCCCACTGCAGATGGGGCCCTAGCCTTTCTCTCTCTCCTAACCCTAACCCGAACCCGAACCCGAACCCTAACCCTAACCCTAACCCCAGTTTCTGGCAGGGCCTGGAGCAGAGCCCACATGCCCCCTTCCTGCACTCCAGACAAAAGTGGTGCTGCGAGAAATGTAGGTGCAGCCCCGCACATCCATTCGCATGTCCTTTGCAGCCCCACTGCAGATGGGGCCCCAGCCTTTCTCTCTCGCCTAACCCTAACCCGAACCCGAACCCTAACCCTAACCCCAGTTTCTGGCAGGGCCTGGAGCAGAGCCCACCTGACCCCTTCCTACACTCCAGACAAAACTGGTGCTGCGAGAAATGTAGGTGCAGCCCCGCACATCCATTCGCATGTCCTTTGCAGCCCCACTGCAGATGGGGCCCTAGCCTTTCTCTCTCTCCTAACCCTAACCCGAACCCTAACCCTAACCCCTGTTTCTGGCAGGGCCTGGAGCAGAGCCCACCTGCCCCCTTCCTGCACTCCAGACAAAACTGGTGCTGCGAGAAATGTAGGTGCAGCCCCGCACATCCATTCGCATGTCCTTTGCAGCCCCACTGCAGATGGGGCCCTAGGCTTTCTCTCTCGCCTAACCCGAACCCTAACCCTAACCCTAACCCTAACCCTAACCCTAAATGCAGTTTCTGGCAGGGCCTGGAGCAGAGCCCACCTGCCCCCTTCCTGCACTCCAGACAAAAGTGGTGCTGCGAGAAATGTAGGTGCAGCCCCGCACATCCATTCACATGTCCTTTGCAGCCCCACTGCAGATGGGGCCCTAGGCTTTCTCTCTCGCCTAACCCGAACCCTAACCCTAACCCTAACCCTAACCCTAACCCCAGTTTCTGGCAGGGCCTGGAGCAGAGCCCACCTGCCCCCTTCCTACACTCCAGACAAAAGTGGTGCTGCGAGAAATGTAGGTGCAGCCCCAAACATCCATTCGCATGTCCTTTGCAGCCCCACTGCAGATGGGGCCCTAGGCTTTCTCTCTCTCCTAACCCTAACCCTAACCCTAACCCTAACCCCAGTTTCTGGCAGGGCCTGGAGCAGAGCCCACCTGCCCCCTTCCTGCACTCCAGACAAAACTGGTGCTGCGAGAAATGTAGGTGCAGCCCCGCACATCCATTCGCATGTCCTTTGCAGCCCCACTGCAGATGGGGCCCTAGGCTTTCTCTCTCTCCTAACCCGAACCCTAACCCGAACCCTAACCCTAACCCTAACCCTAACCCTAACCCTAACCCCAGTTTCTGGCAGGGCCTGGAGCATAGCCCACCTGCCCCCTTCCTACACTCCAGACAAAAGTGGTGCTGCGAGAAATGTAGGTGCAGCCCCGCACATCCATTCGCATGTCCTTTGCAGCCCCACTGCAGATGGGGCCCTAGGCTTTCTCTCTCTCCTAACCCGAAACCTAACCCTAACCCTAACCCTAAACCGAACCCTAACCCTAACCCTAACCCTAGTTTCTGGCAGGGCCTGGAGCAGAGCCCACCTGACCCCTTCCTGCACTCCAGACAAAAGTGGTGCTGCGAGAAATGTAGGTGCAGCCCCGCACATCCATTCGCATGTCCTTTGCAGCCCCACTGCAGATGGGGCCCTAGCCTTTCTCTCTCGCCTAACCCGAACCCTAACCCTAACCCGAACCCTAACCCTAACCCCAGTTTCTGGCAGGGCCTGGAGCAGAGCCCACCTGCCCCCTTCCTGCACTCCAGACAAAACTGGTGCTGCGAGAAATGTAGGTGCAGCCCCAAACATCTATTCGCATGTCCTTTGCAGCCCCACTGCAGATGGGGCCCTAGCCTTTCTCTCTCTCCTAACCCTAACCCTAACCCTAACCCTAACTGCAGTTTCTGGCAGGGCCTGGAGCAGAGCCCACCTGCCCCCTTCCTGCACTCCAGACAAAAGTGGTGCTGCGAGAAATGTAGGTGCAGCCCCGCACATCCATTCGCATGTCCTTTGCAGCCCCACTGCAGATGGGGCCCTAGGCTCTGTCTCTCTACTAACCCGCACCCGAACCACAACCCTAACCCTAACCCTAACCCTAACCCCAGTTTCTGGCAGGGCCTGGAGCAGAGCCCACCTGCCCCCTTCCTGCACTCCAGACAAAACTGGTGCTGCAAGAAATGTAGGTGCAGCCCCGCACATCCATTCGCATGTCCTTTGCAGCCCCACTGCAGATGGGGCCCTAGGCTTTCTCTCTCGCCTAACCCGAACCCTAACCCTAACCCGAACCCGAACCCTAACCCTAACCCCAATTTCCGGCAGGACCTGGAGCAGAGCCCACCTGCCCCCTTCCTGCACTCCAGACAAAACTGGTGCTGCGAGAAATGTAGGTGCAGCCCCGCACATCCATTCGCATGTCCTTTGCAGCCCCACTGCAGATGGGGCCCTAGGCTTTCTCTCTCGCCTAACCCGAACCCTAACCCTAACCCGAACCCTAACCCTAACCCCAGTTTCTGGCAGGGCCTGGAGCAGAGCCCACCTGCCCCCTTCCTGCACTCCAGACAAAACTGGTGCTGCGAGAAATGTAGGTGCAGCCCCGCACATCCATTCGCATGTCCTTTGCAGCCCCACTGCAGATGGGGCCCTAGCCTTTCTCTCTCGCCTAACCCGAACCCTAACCCTAACCCTAACCCCAGTTTCTGGCAGGACCTGGAGCAGAGCCCACCTGCCCCCTTCCTGCACTCCAGACAAAACTGGTGCTGCGAGAAATGTAGGTGCAGCCCCGCACATCCATTCGCATGTCCTTTGCAGCCCCACTGCAGATGGGGCCCTAGCCTTTCTCTCTCGCCTAACCCTAACCCTAACCCTAACCCTAACCCTAACCCTAACCCTAACCCTAACCCCAGTTTCTGGCAGGGCCTGGAGCAGAGCCCACCTGCCCCCTTCCTGCACTCCAGACAAAACTGGTGCTGCGAGAAATGTAGGTGCAGCCCCGCACATCCATTCGCATGTCCTTTGCAGCCCCACTGCAGATGGGGCCCTAGGCTTTCTCTCTCTCCTAACCCGAACCCTAACCCTAACCCTAACCCTAACCCTACCCCTAACTGCAGTTTCTGGCAGGGCCTGGAGCAGAGCCCACCTGCCCCCTTCCTGCACTCCAGACAAAACTGGTGCTGCGAGAAATGTAGGTGCAGCCCCGCACATCCATTCGCATGTCCTTTGCAGCCCCACTGCAGATGGGGCCCTAGCCTTTCTATCTCTCCTAACCCTAACCCTAACCCTAACCCTAACCCTAACCCTAACCCTAACCCTAACCCTAACCCCAGTTTCCGGCAGGGCCTGGAGCAGAGCCCACCTGCCCCCTTCCTGCACTCCAGACAAAACTGGTGCTGCAAGAAATGTAGGTGCAGCCCCGCACATCCATTCGCATGTCCTTTGCAGCCCCACTGCAGATGGGGCCCTAGGCTTTCTCTCTCGCCTAACCCGAACCCTAACCCGAACCCGAACCCTAACCCTAACCCCAGTTTCTGGCAGGGCCTGGAGCAGAGCCCACCTGCCCCCTTCCTACACTCCAGATAAAACTGGTGCTGCGAGAAATGTAGGTGCAGCCCCAAACATCCATTCGCATGTCCTTTGCAGCCCCACTGCAGATGGGGCCCTAGCCTTTCTCTCTCTCCTAACCCTAACCCGAACCCTAACCCTAACCCCAGTTTCTGGCAGGGCCTGGAGCAGAGCCCACCTGACCCCTTCCTGCACTCCAGACAAAACTGGTGCTGCGAGAAATGTAGGTGCAGCCCCGCACATCCATTCGCATGTCCTTTGCAGCCCCACTGCAGATGGGGCCCTAGCCTTTCTCTCTCTCCTAACCCGAACCCGAACCCGAACCCTAACCCGAACCCTAACCCCAGTTTCTGGCAGGGCCTGGAGCAGAGCCCACCTGCCCCCTTCCTGCACTCCAGACAAAACTGGTGCTGCGAGAAATGTAGGTGCAGCCCCGCACATCCATTCGCATGTCCTTTGCAGCCCCACTGCAGATGGGGCCCTAGCCTTTCTCTCTCTCCTAACCCTAACCCGAACCCTCACCCTAACCCCAGTTTCTGGCAGGGCCTGGAGCAGAGCCCACCTGCCCCCTTCCTGCACTCCAGACAAAACTGGTGCTGCAAGAAATGTAGGTGCAGCCCCGCACATCCATTCGCATGTCCTTTGCAGCCCCACTGCAGATGGGGCCCTAGCCTTTCTCTCTCGCCTAACCCGAACCCTAACCCTAACCCTAACCCTAACCCGAACCCGAACCCTAACCCCAGTTTCTGGCAGGGCCTGGAGCAGAGCCCACCTGCCCCCTTCCTGCACTCCAGACAAAACTGGTGCTGCGAGAAATGTAGGTGCAGCCCCGCACATCCATTCGCATGTCCTTTGCAGCCCCACTGCAGATGGGGCCCTAGGCTTTCTCTCTCGCCTAACCCGAACCCTAACCCTAACCCGAACCCTAACCCTAACCCCAGTTTCTGGCAGGGCCTGGAGCAGAGCCCACCTGCCCCCTTCCTGCACTCCAGACAAAAGTGGTGCTGCGAGAAATGTAGGTGCAGCCCCGCACATCCATTCGCATGTCCTTTGCAGCCCCACTGCAGATGGGGCCCTAGGCTCTCTCTCTCTTCTAAGCCGAACCCGAACCCTAACCCTAACCCTAACCCTAACCCGAACCCTAACCCCAGTTTCTGGCAGGGCCTGGAGCAGATCCCACCTGCCCCCTTCCTGCACTCCAGACAAAACTGGTGCTGCAAGAAATGTAGGTGCAGCCCCGCACATCCATTCGCATGTCCTTTGCAGCCCCACTGCAGATGGGGCCCTAGCCTTTCTCTCTCGCCTAACCCGAACCCTAACCCTAACCCGAACCCGAACCCTAACCCTAACCCCAGTTTCTGGCAGGGCCTGGAGCAGAGCCCACCTGACCCCTTCCTGCACTCCAGACAAAACTGGTGCTGCGAGAAATGTAGGTGCAGCCCCGCACATCCATTCGCATGTCCTTTGCAGCCCCACTGCAGATGGGGCCCTAGCCTTTCTCTCTCTCCTAACCCTAACCCGAACCCTAACCCTAACCCCAGTTTCTGGCAGGGCCTGGAGCAGAGCCCACCTGCCCCCTTCCTGCACTCCAGACAAAACTGGTGCTGCGAGAAATGTAGGTGCAGCCCCGCACATCCATTCGCATGTCCTTTGCAGCCCCACTGCAGATGGGGCCCTAGGCTTTCTCTCTCGCCTAACCCGAACCCTAACCCTAACCCTAACCCTAACCCTACCCCTAACTGCAGTTTCTGGCAGGGCCTGGAGCAGAGCCCACCTGCCCCCTTCCTGCACTCCAGACAAAAGTGGTGCTGCGAGAAATGTAGGTGCAGCCCCGCACATCCATTCACATGTCCTTTGCAGCCCCACTGCAGATGGGGCCCTAGCCTTTCTCTCTCGCCTAACCCTAACCCTAACCCTAACCCGAACCCTAACCCGAACCCTAACCCTAACCCTAACTCTAACCCTAACCCTAACCCTAACCCTAACCCCAGTTTCCGGCAGGGCCTGGAGCAGAGCCCACCTGCCCCCTTCCTGCACTCCAGACAAAACTGGTGCTGCGAGAAATGTAGGTGCAGCCCCGCACATCCATTCGCATGTCCTTTGCAGCCCCACTGCAGATGGGGCCCTAGGCTTTCTCTCTCTCCTAACCATAACCCTAACCCTAACCCTAACCCTAACCCTAACCCTAACCCCAGTTTCTGGCAGGGCCTGGAGCAGAGCCCACCTGCCCCCTTCCTACACTCCAGACAAAAGTGGTGCTGCGAGAAATGTAGGTGCAGCCCCAAACATCCATTCGCATGTCCTTTGCAGCCCCACTGCAGATGGGGCCCTAGGCTTTCTCTCTCTCCTAACCCTAACCCGAACCCTAACCCTAACCCCAGTTTCTGGAAGGGCCTGGAGCAGAGCCCACCTGCCCCCTTCCTGCACTCCAGACAAAACTGGTGCTGCGAGAAATGTAGGTGCAGCCCCGCACATCCATTCGCATGTCCTTTGCAGCCCCACTGCAGATGGGGCCCTAGGCTTTCTCTCTCTCCTAACCCGAACCCTAACCCGAACCCTAACCCTAACCCTAACCCGAACCCTAACCCTAACCCCAGTTTCTGGCAGGGCCTGGAGCAGAGCCCACCTGCCCCCTTCCTGCACTCCAGACAAAACTGGTGCTGCGAGAAATGTAGGTGCAGCCCCGCACATCCATTCGCATGTCCTTTGCAGCCCCACTGCAGATGGGGCCCTAGGCTTTCTCTCTCTCCTAACCCGAAACCTAACCCTAACCCTAACCCTAAACCGAACCCTAACCCTAACCCTAACCCTAGTTTCTGGCAGGGCCTGGAGCAGAGCCCACCTGACCCCTTCCTGCACTCCAGACAAAACTGGTGCTGCGAGAAATGTAGGTGCAGCCCCGCACATCCATTCGCATGTCCTTTGCAGCCCCACTGCAGATGGGGCCCTAGCCTTTCTCTCTCGCCTAACCCGAACCCTAACCCTAACCCGAACCCTAACCCTAACCCCAGTTTCTGGCAGGGCCTGGAGCAGAGCCCACCTGCCCCCTTCCTGCACTCCAGACAAAACTGGTGCTGCGAGAAATGTAGGTGCAGCCCCGCACATCCATTCGCATGTCCTTTGCAGCCCCACTGCAGATGGGGCCCTAGCCTTTCTCTCTCGCCTAACCCGAACCCTAACCCTAACCCGAACCCTAACCCTAACCCCAGTTTCTGGCAGGGCCTGGAGCAGAGCCCACCTGCCCCCTTCCTGCACTCCAGACAAAACTGGTGCTGCGAGAAATGTAGGTGCAGCCCCAAACATCTATTCGCATGTCCTTTGCAGCCCCACTGCAGATGGGGCCCTAGGCTTTCTCTCTCTCCTAACCCGAACCCTAACCCTAACCCTAACTGCAGTTTCTGGCAGGGCCTGGAGCAGAGCCCACCTGCCCCCTTCCTGCACTCCAGACAAAAGTGGTGCTGCGAGAAATGTAGGTGCAGCCCCGCACATCCATTCGCATGTCCTTTGCAGCCCCACTGCAGATGGGGCCCTAGGCTCTGTCTCTCTACTAACCCGCACCCGAACCACAACCCTAACCCTAACCCTAACCCTAACCCCAGTTTCTGGCAGGGCCTGGAGCAGAGCCCACCTGCCCCCTTCCTGCACTCCAGACAAAACTGGTGCTGCGAGAAATGTAGGTGCAGCCCCGCACATCCATTCGCATGTCCTTTGCAGCCCCACTGCAGATGGGGCCCTAGGCTTTCTCTCTCGCCTAACCCGAACCCTAACCCTAACCCTAACCCTAACCCTAACCCTAACCCCAGTTTCTGGCAGGGCCTGGAGCAGAGCCCACCTGCCCCCTTCCTGCACTCCAGACAAAACTGGTGCTGCGAGAAATGTAGGTGCAGCCCCGCACATCCATTCGCATGTCCTTTGCAGCCCCACTGCAGATGGGGCCCTAGCCTTTCTATCTCTCCTAAACCTAACCCTAACCCTAACCCTAACCCTAACCCTAACCCTAACCCTAACCCTAACCCTAACCCTAAATGCAGTTTCTGGCAGGGCCTGGAGCAGATCCCACCTGCCCCCTTCCTGCACTCCAGACAAAACTGGTGCTGCAAGAAATGTAGGTGCAGCCCCGCACATCCATTCGCATGTCCTTTGCAGCCCCACTGCAGATGGGGCCCTAGCCTTTCTCTCTCGCCTAACCCGAACCCTAACCCGAACCCTAACCCTAACCCTAACCCTAACCCTAACCCTAACCCTAACCCTAACCCTAACCCTAACCCCAGTTTCCGGCAGGGCCTGGAGCAGAGCCCACCTGACCCCTTCCTGCACTCCAGATAAAACTGGTGCTGCGAGAAATGTAGGTGCAGCCCCGCACATCCATTCGCATGTCCTTTGCAGCCCCACTGCAGATGGGGCCCTAGGCTTTCTCTCTCTCCTAACCCGAAACCTGACCCTAACCCTAACCCTAAACCGAACCCTAACCCTAACCCTAACCCTAGTTTCTGGCAGGGCCTGGAGCAGAGCCCACCTGACCCCTTCCTGCACTCCAGACAAAACTGGTGCTGCGAGAAATGTAGGTGCAGCCCCGCACATCCATTCGCATGTCCTTTGCAGCCCCACTGCAGATGGGGCCCTAGCCTTTCTCTCTCGCCTAACCCGAACCCTAACCCTAACCCGAACCCTAACCCTAACCCCAGTTTCTGGCAGGGCCTGGAGCAGAGCCCACCTGCCCCCTTCCTGCACTCCAGACAAAACTGGTGCTGCGAGAAATGTAGGTGCAGCCCCAAACATCTATTCGCATGTCCTTTGCAGCCCCACTGCAGATGGGGCCCTAGCCTTTCTCTCTCTCCTAACCCTAACCCTAACCCTAACCCTAACTGCAGTTTCTGGCAGGGCCTGGAGCAGAGCCCACCTGCCCCCTTCCTGCACTCCAGACAAAAGTGGTGCTGCGAGAAATGTAGGTGCAGCCCCGCACATCCATTCGCATGTCCTTTGCAGCCCCACTGCAGATGGGGCCCTAGGCTCTGTCTCTCTACTAACCCACACCCGAACCACAACCCTAACCCTAACCCTAACCCTAACCCCAGTTTCTGGCAGGGCCTGGAGCAGAGCCCACCTGCCCCCTTCCTGCACTCCAGACAAAACTGGTGCTGCGAGAAATGTAGGTGCAGCCCCGCACATCCATTCGCATGTCCTTTGCAGCCCCACTGCAGATGGGGCCCTAGGCTTTCTCTCTCGCCTAACCCGAACCCTAACCCTAACCCGAACCCGAACCCTAACCCTAACCCCAATTTCCGGCAGGACCTGGAGCAGAGCCCACCTGCCCCCTTCCTGCACTCCAGACAAAACTGGTGCTGCGAGAAATGTAGGTGCAGCCCCGCACATCCATTCGCATGTCCTTTGCAGCCCCACTGCAGATGGGGCCCTAGGCTTTCTCTCTCGCCTAACCCGAACCCTAACCCTAACCCGAACCCTAACCCTAACCCCAGTTTCTGGCAGGGCCTGGAGCAGAGCCCACCTGCCCCCTTCCTGCACTCCAGACAAAACTGGTGCTGCGAGAAATGTAGGTGCAGCCCCGCACATCCATTCGCATGTCCTTTGCAGCCCCACTGCAGATGGGGCCCTAGCCTTTCTCTCTCGCCTAACCCGAACCCTAACCCTAACCCTAACCCCAGTTTCTGGCAGGACCTGGAGCAGAGCCCACCTGCCCCCTTCCTGCACTCCAGACAAAACTGGTGCTGCGAGAAATGTAGGTGCAGCCCCGCACATCCATTCGCATGTCCTTTGCAGCCCCACTGCAGATGGGGCCCTAGCCTTTCTCTCTCGCCTAACCCTAACCCTAACCCTAACCCTAACCCTAACCCTAACCCTAACCCTAACCCCAGTTTCTGGCAGGGCCTGGAGCAGAGCCCACCTGCCCCCTTCCTGCACTCCAGACAAAACTGGTGCTGCGAGAAATGTAGGTGCAGCCCCGCACATCCATTCGCATGTCCTTTGCAGCCCCACTGCAGATGGGGCCCTAGCCTTTCTCTCTCTCCTAACCCGAACCCTAACCCTAACCCTAACCCTAACCCTACCCCTAACTGCAGTTTCTGGCAGGGCCTGGAGCAGAGCCCACCTGCCCCCTTCCTGCACTCCAGACAAAACTGGTGCTGCGAGAAATGTAGGTGCAGCCCCGCACATCCATTCGCATGTCCTTTGCAGCCCCACTGCAGATGGGGCCCTAGCCTTTCTATCTCTCCTAACCCTAACCCTAACCCTAACCCTAACCCTAACCCTAACCCTAACCCTAACCCTAACCCCAGTTTCCGGCAGGGCCTGGAGCAGAGCCCACCTGCCCCCTTCCTGCACTCCAGACAAAACTGGTGCTGCAAGAAATGTAGGTGCAGCCCCGCACATCCATTCGCATGTCCTTTGCAGCCCCACTGCAGATGGGGCCCTAGGCTTTCTCTCTCGCCTAACCCGAACCCTAACCCGAACCCGAACCCTAACCCTAACCCCAGTTTCTGGCAGGGCCTGGAGCAGAGCCCACCTGCCCCCTTCCTACACTCCAGATAAAACTGGTGCTGCGAGAAATGTAGGTGCAGCCCCAAACATCCATTCGCATGTCCTTTGCAGCCCCACTGCAGATGGGGCCCTAGCCTTTCTCTCTCTCCTAACCCTAACCCGAACCCTAACCCTAACCCCAGTTTCTGGCAGGGCCTGGAGCAGAGCCCACCTGCCCCCTTCCTGCACTCCAGACAAAACTGGTGCTGCGAGAAATGTAGGTGCAGCCCCGCACATCCATTCGCATGTCCTTTGCAGCCCCACTGCAGATGGGGCCCTAGCCTTTCTCTCTCTCCTAACCCGAACCCGAACCCGAACCCTAACCCGAACCCTAACCCCAGTTTCTGGCAGGGCCTGGAGCAGAGCCCACCTGCCCCCTTCCTGCACTCCAGACAAAACTCGTGCTGCGAGAAATGTAGGTGCAGCCCCGCACATCCATTCGCATGTCCTTTGCAGCCCCACTGCAGATGGGGCCCTAGCCTTTCTCTCTCTCCTAACCCTAACCCGAACCCTCACCCTAACCCCAGTTTCTGGCAGGGCCTGGAGCAGAGCCCACCTGCCCCCTTCCTGCACTCCAGACAAAACTGGTGCTGCAAGAAATGTAGGTGCAGCCCCGCACATCCATTCGCATGTCCTTTGCAGCCCCACTGCAGATGGGGCCCTAGCCTTTCTCTCTCGCCTAACCCGAACCCTAACCCTAACCCTAACCCTAACCCGAACCCGAACCCGAACCCCAGTTTCTGGCAGGGCCTGGAGCAGAGCCCACCTGCCCCCTTCCTGCACTCCAGACAAAACTGGTGCTGCGAGAAATGTAGGTGCAGCCCCGCACATCCATTCGCATGTCCTTTGCAGCCCCACTGCAGATGGGGCCCTAGCCTTTCTCTCTCGCCTAACCCTAACCCTAACCCTAACCCGAACCCTAACCCTAACCCCAGTTTCTGGCAGGGCCTGGAGCAGAGCCCACCTGCCCCCTTCCTGCACTCCAGACAAAACTGGTGCTGCGAGAAATGTAGGTGCAGCCCCGCACATCCATTCGCATGTCCTTTGCAGCCCCACTGCAGATGGGGCCCTAGCCTTTCTCTCTCTCCTAACCCTAACCCGAACCCTCACCCTAACCCCAGTTTCTGGCAGGGCCTGGAGCAGAGCCCACCTGCCCCCTTCCTGCACTCCAGACAAAACTGGTGCTGCGAGAAATGTAGGTGCAGCCCCGCACATCCATTCGCATGTCCTTTGCAGCCCCACTGCAGATGGGGCCCTAGGCTTTCTCTCTCTCCTAACCCTAACCCTAACCCTAACCCGAACCCTAACCCTAACCCCAGTTTCTGGCAGGGCCTGGAGCAGAGCCCACCTGCCCCCTTCCTGCACTCCAGACAAAACTGGTGCTGCGAGAAATGTAGGTGCAGCCCCGCACATCCATTCGCATGTCCTTTGCAGCCCCACTGCAGATGGGGCCCTAGGCTCTCTCTCTCTTCTAAGCCGAACCCGAACCCTAACCCTAACCCTAACCCTAACCCGAACCCTAACCCCAGTTTCTGGCAGGGCCTGGAGCAGATCCCACCTGCCCCCTTCCTGCACTCCAGACAAAACTGGTGCTGCAAGAAATGTAGGTGCAGCCCCGCACATCCATTCGCATGTCCTTTGCAGCCCCACTGCAGATGGGGCCCTAGCCTTTCTCTCTCGCCTAACCCGAACCCTAACCCTAACCCGAACCCGAACCCTAACCCTAACCCCAGTTTCTGGCAGGGCCTGGAGCAGAGCCCACCTGACCCCTTCCTGCACTCCAGACAAAACTGGTGCTGCGAGAAATGTAGGTGCAGCCCCGCACATCCATTCGCATGTCCTTTGCAGCCCCACTGCAGATGGGGCCCTAGGCTCTGTCTCTCTACTAACCCGCACCCGAACCACAACCCTAACCCTAACCCTCACCCTAACCCCAGTTTCTGGCAGGGCCTGGAGCAGAGCCCACCTGCCCCCTTCCTGCACTCCAGACAAAACTGGTGCTGCGAGAAATGTAGGTGCAGCCCCGCACATCCATTCGCATGTCCTTTGCAGCCCCACTGCAGATGGGGCCCTAGCCTTTCTCTCTCTCCTAACCCTAACCCGAACCCGAACCCGAACCCTAACCCTAACCCTAACCCCAGTTTCTGGCAGGGCCTGGAGCAGAGCCCACATGCCCCCTTCCTGCACTCCAGACAAAAGTGGTGCTGCGAGAAATGTAGGTGCAGCCCCGCACATCCATTCGCATGTCCTTTGCAGCCCCACTGCAGATGGGGCCCCAGCCTTTCTCTCTCGCCTAACCCTAACCCTAACCCTAACCCGAACCCGAACCCTAACCCCAGTTTCTGGCAGGGCCTGGAGCAGAGCCCACCTGACCCCTTCCTACACTCCAGACAAAACTGGTGCTGCGAGAAATGTAGGTGCAGCCCCGCACATCCATTCGCATGTCCTTTGCAGCCCCACTGCAGATGGGGCCCTAGCCTTTCTCTCTCTCCTAACCCTAACCCGAACCCTAACCCTAACCCCTGTTTCTGGCAGGGCCTGGAGCAGAGCCCACCTGCCCCCTTCCTGCACTCCAGACAAAACTGGTGCTGCGAGAAATGTAGGTGCAGCCCCGCACATCCATTCGCATGTCCTTTGCAGCCCCACTGCAGATGGGGCCCTAGGCTTTCTCTCTCGCCTAACCCGAACCCTAACCCTAACCCTAACCCTAACCCTAACCCTAACCCTAACTGCAGTTTCTGGCAGGGCCTGGAGCAGAGCCCACCTGCCCCCTTCCTGCACTCCAGACAAAAGTGGTGCTGCGAGAAATGTAGGTGCAGCCCCGCACATCCATTCACATGTCCTTTGCAGCCCCACTGCAGATGGGGCCCTAGGCTTTCTCTCTCGCCTAACCCGAACCCTAACCCTAACCCTAACCCTAACCCTAACCCCAGTTTCTGGCAGGGCCTGGAGCAGAGCCCACCTGCCCCCTTCCTACACTCCAGACAAAAGTGGTGCTGCGAGAAATGTAGGTGCAGCCCCAAACATCCATTCGCATGTCCTTTGCAGCCCCACTGCAGATGGGGCCCTAGGCTTTCTCTCTCTCCTAACCCTAACCCTAACCCTAACCCTAACCCCAGTTTCTGGCAGGGCCTGGAGCAGAGCCCACCTGCCCCCTTCCTGCACTCCAGACAAAACTGGTGCTGCGAGAAATGTAGGTGCAGCCCCGCACATCCATTCGCATGTCCTTTGCAGCCCCACTGCAGATGGGGCCCTAGGCTTTCTCTCTCTCCTAACCCGAACCCTAACCCGAACCCTAACCCTAACCCTAACCCTAACCCTAACCCTAACCCCAGTTTCTGGCAGGGCCTGGAGCATAGCCCACCTGCCCCCTTCCTACACTCCAGACAAAAGTGGTGCTGCGAGAAATGTAGGTGCAGCCCCGCACATCCATTCGCATGTCCTTTGCAGCCCCACTGCAGATGGGGCCCTAGGCTTTCTCTCTCTCCTAACCCGAAACCTAACCCTAACCCTAACCCTAAACCGAACCCTAACCCTAACCCTAACCCTAGTTTCTGGCAGGGCCTGGAGCAGAGCCCACCTGACCCCTTCCTGCACTCCAGACAAAACTGGTGCTGCGAGAAATGTAGGTGCAGCCCCGCACATCCATTCGCATGTCCTTTGCAGCCCCACTGCAGATGGGGCCCTAGCCTTTCTCTCTCGCCTAACCCGAACCCTAACCCTAACCCGAACCCTAACCCTAACCCCAGTTTCTGGCAGGGCCTGGAGCAGAGCCCACCTGCCCCCTTCCTGCACTCCAGACAAAACTGGTGCTGCGAGAAATGTAGGTGCAGCCCCAAACATCTATTCGCATGTCCTTTGCAGCCCCACTGCAGATGGGGCCCTAGCCTTTCTCTCTCTCCTAACCCTAACCCTAACCCTAACCCTAACTGCAGTTTCTGGCAGGGCCTGGAGCAGAGCCCACCTGCCCCCTTCCTGCACTCCAGACAAAAGTGGTGCTGCGAGAAATGTAGGTGCAGCCCCGCACATCCATTCGCATGTCCTTTGCAGCCCCACTGCAGATGGGGCCCTAGGCTCTGTCTCTCTACTAACCCGCACCCGAACCACAACCCTAACCCTAACCCTAACCCTAACCCCAGTTTCTGGCAGGGCCTGGAGCAGAGCCCACCTGCCCCCTTCCTGCACTCCAGACAAAACTGGTGCTGCAAGAAATGTAGGTGCAGCCCCGCACATCCATTCGCATGTCCTTTGCAGCCCCACTGCAGATGGGGCCCTAGGCTTTCTCTCTCGCCTAACCCGAACCCTAACCCTAACCCGAACCCGAACCCTAACCCTAACCCCAATTTCCGGCAGGACCTGGAGCAGAGCCCACCTGCCCCCTTCCTGCACTCCAGACAAAACTGGTGCTGCGAGAAATGTAGGTGCAGCCCCGCACATCCATTCGCATGTCCTTTGCAGCCCCACTGCAGATGGGGCCCTAGGCTTTCTCTCTCGCCTAACCCGAACCCTAACCCTAACCCGAACCCTAACCCTAACCCCAGTTTCTGGCAGGGCCTGGAGCAGAGCCCACCTGCCCCCTTCCTGCACTCCAGACAAAACTGGTGCTGCGAGAAATGTAGGTGCAGCCCCGCACATCCATTCGCATGTCCTTTGCAGCCCCACTGCAGATGGGGCCCTAGCCTTTCTCTCTCGCCTAACCCGAACCCTAACCCTAACCCTAACCCCAGTTTCTGGCAGGACCTGGAGCAGAGCCCACCTGCCCCCTTCCTGCACTCCAGACAAAACTGGTGCTGCGAGAAATGTAGGTGCAGCCCCGCACATCCATTCGCATGTCCTTTGCAGCCCCACTGCAGATGGGGCCCTAGCCTTTCTCTCTCGCCTAACCCTAACCCTAACCCTAACCCTAACCCTAACCCTAACCCTAACCCTAACCCTAACCCCAGTTTCTGGCAGGGCCTGGAGCAGAGCCCACCTGCCCCCTTCCTGCACTCCAGACAAAACTGGTGCTGCGAGAAATGTAGGTGCAGCCCCGCACATCCATTCGCATGTCCTTTGCAGCCCCACTGCAGATGGGGCCCTAGGCTTTCTCTCTCTCCTAACCCGAACCCTAACCCTAACCCTAACCCTAACCCTACCCCTAACTGCAGTTTCTGGCAGGGCCTGGAGCAGAGCCCACCTGCCCCCTTCCTGCACTCCAGACAAAACTGGTGCTGCGAGAAATGTAGGTGCAGCCCCGCACATCCATTCGCATGTCCTTTGCAGCCCCACTGCAGATGGGGCCCTAGCCTTTCTATCTCTCCTAACCCTAACCCTAACCCTAACCCTAACCCTAACCCTAACCCTAACCCTAACCCTAACCCCAGTTTCCGGCAGGGCCTGGAGCAGAGCCCACCTGCCCCCTTCCTGCACTCCAGACAAAACTGGTGCTGCAAGAAATGTAGGTGCAGCCCCGCACATCCATTCGCATGTCCTTTGCAGCCCCACTGCAGATGGGGCCCTAGGCTTTCTCTCTCGCCTAACCCGAACCCTAACCCGAACCCGAACCCTAACCCTAACCCCAGTTTCTGGCAGGGCCTGGAGCAGAGCCCACCTGCCCCCTTCCTACACTCCAGATAAAACTGGTGCTGCGAGAAATGTAGGTGCAGCCCCAAACATCCATTCGCATGTCCTTTGCAGCCCCACTGCAGATGGGGCCCTAGCCTTTCTCTCTCTCCTAACCCTAACCCGAACCCTAACCCTAACCCCAGTTTCTGGCAGGGCCTGGAGCAGAGCCCACCTGCCCCCTTCCTGCACTCCAGACAAAACTGGTGCTGCGAGAAATGTAGGTGCAGCCCCGCACATCCATTCGCATGTCCTTTGCAGCCCCACTGCAGATGGGGCCCTAGCCTTTCTCTCTCTCCTAACCCGAACCCGAACCCGAACCCTAACCCGAACCCTAACCCCAGTTTCTGGCAGGGCCTGGAGCAGAGCCCACCTGCCCCCTTCCTGCACTCCAGACAAAACTCGTGCTGCGAGAAATGTAGGTGCAGCCCCGCACATCCATTCGCATGTCCTTTGCAGCCCCACTGCAGATGGGGCCCTAGCCTTTCTCTCTCTCCTAACCCTAACCCGAACCCTCACCCTAACCCCAGTTTCTGGCAGGGCCTGGAGCAGAGCCCACCTGCCCCCTTCCTGCACTCCAGACAAAACTGGTGCTGCAAGAAATGTAGGTGCAGCCCCGCACATCCATTCGCATGTCCTTTGCAGCCCCACTGCAGATGGGGCCCTAGCCTTTCTCTCTCGCCTAACCCGAACCCTAACCCTAACCCTAACCCTAACCCGAACCCGAACCCTAACCCCAGTTTCTGGCAGGGCCTGGAGCAGAGCCCACCTGCCCCCTTCCTGCACTCCAGACAAAACTGGTGCTGCGAGAAATGTAGGTGCAGCCCCGCACATCCATTCGCATGTCCTTTGCAGCCCCACTGCAGATGGGGCCCTAGGCTTTCTCTCTCGCCTAACCCGAACCCTAACCCTAACCCGAACCCTAACCCTAACCCCAGTTTCTGGCAGGGCCTGGAGCAGAGCCCACCTGCCCCCTTCCTGCACTCCAGACAAAAGTGGTGCTGCGAGAAATGTAGGTGCAGCCCCGCACATCCATTCGCATGTCCTTTGCAGCCCCACTGCAGATGGGGCCCTAGGCTCTCTCTCTCTTCTAAGCCGAACCCGAACCCTAACCCTAACCCTAACCCTAACCCGAACCCTAACCCCAGTTTCTGGCAGGGCCTGGAGCAGATCCCACCTGCCCCCTTCCTGCACTCCAGACAAAACTGGTGCTGCAAGAAATGTAGGTGCAGCCCCGCACATCCATTCGCATGTCCTTTGCAGCCCCACTGCAGATGGGGCCCTAGCCTTTCTCTCTCGCCTAACCCGAACCCTAACCCTAACCCGAACCCGAACCCTAACCCTAACCCCAGTTTCTGGCAGGGCCTGGAGCAGAGCCCACCTGACCCCTTCCTGCACTCCAGACAAAACTGGTGCTGCGAGAAATGTAGGTGCAGCCCCGCACATCCATTCGCATGTCCTTTGCAGCCCCACTGCAGATGGGGCCCTAGCCTTTCTCTCTCGCCTAACCCTAACCCTAACCCTAACCCGAACCCTAACCCTCACCCTAACCCCAGTTTCTGGCAGGGCCTGGAGCAGAGCCCACCTGCCCCCTTCCTGCACTCCAGACAAAACTGGTGCTGCGAGAAATGTAGGTGCAGCCCCGCACATCCATTCGCATGTCCTTTGCAGCCCCACTGCAGATGGGGCCCTAGCCTTTCTCTCTCTCCTAACCCTAACCCGAACCCTAACCCTAACCCCAGTTTCTGGCAGGGCCTGGAGCAGAGCCCACCTGCCCCCTTCCTGCACTCCAGACAAAACTGGTGCTGCGAGAAATGTAGGTGCAGCCCCGCACATCCATTCGCATGTCCTTTGCAGCCCCACTGCAGATGGGGCCCTAGGCTTTCTCTCTCGCCTAACCCGAACCCTAACCCTAACCCTAACCCTAACCCTACCCCTAACTGCAGTTTCTGGCAGGGCCTGGAGCAGAGCCCACCTGCCCCCTTCCTGCACTCCAGACAAAAGTGGTGCTGCGAGAAATGTAGGTGCAGCCCCGCACATCCATTCACATGTCCTTTGCAGCCCCACTGCAGATGGGGCCCTAGCCTTTCTCTCTCGCCTAACCCTAACCCTAACCCTAACCCGAACCCTAACCCGAACCCTAACCCTAACCCTAACCCTAACCCTAACCCTAACCCTAACCCTAACCCCAGTTTCCGGCAGGGCCTGGAGCAGAGCCCACCTGCCCCCTTCCTGCACTCCAGACAAAACTGGTGCTGCGAGAAATGTAGGTGCAGCCCCGCACATCCATTCGCATGTCCTTTGCAGCCCCACTGCAGATGGGGCCCTAGGCTTTCTCTCTCTCCTAACCATAACCCTAACCCTAACCCTAACCCTAACCCTAACCCTAACCCCAGTTTCTGGCAGGGCCTGGAGCAGAGCCCACCTGCCCCCTTCCTACACTCCAGACAAAAGTGGTGCTGCGAGAAATGTAGGTGCAGCCCCAAACATCCATTCGCATGTCCTTTGCAGCCCCACTGCAGATGGGGCCCTAGGCTTTCTCTCTCTCCTAACCCTAACCCGAACCCTAACCCTAACCCCAGTTTCTGGAAGGGCCTGGAGCAGAGCCCACCTGCCCCCTTCCTGCACTCCAGACAAAACTGGTGCTGCGAGAAATGTAGGTGCAGCCCCGCACATCCATTCGCATGTCCTTTGCAGCCCCACTGCAGATGGGGCCCTAGGCTTTCTCTCTCTCCTAACCCGAACCCTAACCCGAACCCTAACCCTAACCCTAACCCGAACCCTAACCCTAACCCCAGTTTCTGGCAGGGCCTGGAGCAGAGCCCACCTGCCCCCTTCCTGCACTCCAGACAAAACTGGTGCTGCGAGAAATGTAGGTGCAGCCCCGCACATCCATTCGCATGTCCTTTGCAGCCCCACTGCAGATGGGGCCCTAGGCTTTCTCTCTCTCCTAACCCGAAACCTAACCCTAACCCTAACCCTAAACCGAACCCTAACCCTAACCCTAACCCTAGTTTCTGGCAGGGCCTGGAGCAGAGCCCACCTGACCCCTTCCTGCACTCCAGACAAAACTGGTGCTGCGAGAAATGTAGGTGCAGCCCCGCACATCCATTCGCATGTCCTTTGCAGCCCCACTGCAGATGGGGCCCTAGCCTTTCTCTCTCGCCTAACCCGAACCCTAACCCTAACCCGAACCCTAACCCTAACCCCAGTTTCTGGCAGGGCCTGGAGCAGAGCCCACCTGCCCCCTTCCTGCACTCCAGACAAAACTGGTGCTGCGAGAAATGTAGGTGCAGCCCCAAACATCTATTCGCATGTCCTTTGCAGCCCCACTGCAGATGGGGCCCTAGGCTTTCTCTCTCTCCTAACCCGAACCCTAACCCTAACCCTAACTGCAGTTTCTGGCAGGGCCTGGAGCAGAGCCCACCTGCCCCCTTCCTGCACTCCAGACAAAAGTGGTGCTGCGAGAAATGTAGGTGCAGCCCCGCACATCCATTCGCATGTCCTTTGCAGCCCCACTGCAGATGGGGCCCTAGGCTCTGTCTCTCTACTAACCCGCACCCGAACCACAACCCTAACCCTAACCCTAACCCTAACCCCAGTTTCTGGCAGGGCCTGGAGCAGAGCCCACCTGCCCCCTTCCTGCACTCCAGACAAAACTGGTGCTGCGAGAAATGTAGGTGCAGCCCCGCACATCCATTCGCATGTCCTTTGCAGCCCCACTGCAGATGGGGCCCTAGGCTTTCTCTCTCGCCTAACCCGAACCCTAACCCTAACCCTAACCCTAACCCTACCCCTAACTGCAGTTTCTGGCAGGGCCTGGAGCAGAGCCCACCTGCCCCCTTCCTGCACTCCAGACAAAACTGGTGCTGCGAGAAATGTAGGTGCAGCCCCGCACATCCATTCGCATGTCCTTTGCAGCCCCACTGCAGATGGGGCCCTAGCCTTTCTCTCTCTCCTAACCATAACCCTAACCCTAACCCTAACCCTAACCCTAACCCTAACCCTAACCCTAACCCTAACCCTAAATGCAGTTTCTGGCAGGGCCTGGAGCAGATCCCACCTGCCCCCTTCCTGCACTCCAGACAAAACTGGTGCTGCAAGAAATGTAGGTGCAGCCCCGCACATCCATTCGCATGTCCTTTGCAGCCCCACTGCAGATGGGGCCCTAGCCTTTCTCTCTCGCCTAACCCGAACCCTAACCCGAACCCTAACCCTAACCCTAACCCTAACCCTAACCCTAACCCTAACCCTAACCCTAACCCCAGTTTCCGGCAGGGCCTGGAGCAGAGCCCACCTGACCCCTTCCTGCACTCCAGACAAAACTGGTGCTGCAAGAAATGTAGGTGCAGCCCCGCACATCCATTCGCATGTCCTTTGCAGCCCCACTGCAGATGGGGCCCTAGGCTTTCTCTCTCGCCTAACCCGAACCCTAACCCTAACCCTAACCCTAACCCTAACCCCAGTTTCTGGCAGGGCCTGGAGCAGAGCCCACCTGCCCCCTTCCTACACTCCAGATAAAACTGGTGCTGCGAGAAATGTAGGTGCAGCCCCAAACATCCATTCGCATGTCCTTTGCAGCCCCACTGCAGATGGGGCCCTAGCCTTTCTCTCTCGCCTAACCCTAACCCGAACCCTAACCCTAACCCCAGTTTCTGGCAGGGCCTGGAGCAGAGCCCACCTGACCCCTTCCTGCACTCCAGACAAAACTGGTGCTGCGAGAAATGTAGGTGCAGCCCCGCACATCCATTCGCATGTCCTTTGCAGCCCCACTGCAGATGGGGCCCTAGCCTTTCTCTCTCTCCTAACCCGAACCCAAACCCGAACCCTAACCCGAACCCTAACCCCAGTTTCTGGCAGGGCCTGGAGCAGAGCCCACCTGCCCCCTTCCTGCACTCCAGACAAAACTCGTGCTGCGAGAAATGTAGGTGCAGCCCCGCACATCCATTCGCATGTCCTTTGCAGCCCCACTGCAGATGGGGCCCTAGCCTTTCTCTCTCTCCTAACCCTAACCCGAACCCTCACCCTAACCCCAGTTTCTGGCAGGGCCTGGAGCAGAGCCCACCTGCCCCCTTCCTGCACTCCAGACAAAAGTGGTGCTGCGAGAAATGTAGGTGCAGCCCCGCACATCCATTCGCATGTCCTTTGCAGCCCCAATGCAGATGGGGCCCTAGCCTTTCTCTCTCTCCTAACCCTAACCCTAACCCTAACCCCAACCCTAACCCTAACCCCAGTTTCTGGCAGGGCCTGGAGCAGAGCCCACCTGCCCCCTTCCTGCACTCCAGACAAAACTCGTGCTGCGAGAAATGTAGGTGCAGCCCCGCACATCCATTCGCATGTCCTTTGCAGCCCCACTGCAGATGGGGCCCTAGGCTTTCTCTCTCTCCTAACCCGAACCCTAACCCTAACCCTAACCCTAAACCGAACCCTAACCCGAACCCTAACCCTAGTTTCTGGCAGGGCCTGGAGCAGAGCCCACCTGCCCCCTTCCTGCACTCCAGACAAAAGTAGTGCTGCGAGAAATGTAGGTGCAGCCCCGCACATCCATTCGCATGTCTTTGCAGCCCCACTGCAGATGGGGCCCTAGGCTTTCTCTCTCTCCTAACCCGAACCCGAAACCTAACCCTAACCCTAACCCTAACCCTAACCCGAACCCGAACCCTAACCCTAACCCTAACCCTAACCCTAACCCTAACCCTAACCCTAACCCGAACCCGAACCCGAACCCTAACCCTAACCCTAACCCTAACCCTAAACCTAACCCTAACCCTAACCCTAAACCGAACCCTAACCCTAACCCTAACCCTAGTTTCTGGCAGGGCCTGGAGCAGAGCCCACCTGCCCCCTTCCTGCACTCCAGACAAAACTGGTGCTGCGAGAAATGTAGGTGCAGCCCCGCACATCCATTCGCATGTCCTTTGCAGCCCCACTGCAGATGGGGCCCTAGGCTTTCTCTCTCTCCTAACCATAACCCTAACCCTAACCCTAACCCTAACCCTAACCCTAACCCTAACCCTAACCCCAGTTTCTGGCAGGGCCTGGAGCAGATCCCACCTGCCCCCTTCCTGCACTCCAGACAAAACTGGTGCTGCAAGAAATGTAGGTGCAGCCCCGCACATCCATTCGCATGTCCTTTGCAGCCCCACTGCAGATGGGGCCCTAGGCTTTCTCTCTCGCCTAACCCTAACCCTAACCCTAACCCGAACCCTAACCCTAACCCTAACCCCAGTTTCTGGCAGGGCCTGGAGCAGAGCCCACCTGACCCCTTCCTGCACTCCAGACAAAACTGGTGCTGCGAGAAATGTAGGTGCAGCCCCGCACATCCATTCGCATGTCCTTTGCAGCCCCACTGCAGATGGGGCCCTAGCCTTTCTCTCTCGCCTAACCCTAACCCTAACCCGAACCCTAACCCCAGTTTCTGGCAGGGCCTGGAGCAGAGCCCACCTGCCCCCTTCCTACACTCCAGACAAAAGTGGTGCTGCGAGAAATGTAGGTGCAGCCCCGCACATCCATTCGCATGTCCTTTGCAGCCCCACTGCAGATGGGGCCCTAGCCTTTCTCTCTCTCCTAACCCTAACCCTAACCCTACCCCGAACCCTAACCCTAACCCCAGTTTCTGGCAGGGCCTGGAGCAGAGCCCACCTGCCCCCTTCCTGCACTCCAGACAAAACTGGTGCTGCGAGAAATGTAGGTGCAGCCCCGCACATCCATTCGCATGTCCTTTGCAGCCCCACTGCAGATGGGGCCCCAGCCTTTCTCTCTCGCCTAACCCGAACCGTAACCCGAACCCTAACCCTAAACCGAACCCTAACCCGAACCCTAACCCTAGTTTCTGGCAGGGCCTGGAGCAGAGCCCACCTGCCCCCTTCCTACACTCCAGACAAAAGTAGTGCTGCGAGAAATGTAGGTGCAGCCCCGCACATCCATTCGCATGTCCTTTGCAGCCCCACTGCAGATGGGGCCCTAGGCTTTCTCTCTCTCCTAACCCTTACCCGAACCCTAACCCTAACCCTAACCCTAACCCGAACCCGAACCCGAACCCTAACCCTAACCCTAACCCTAACCCCAGTTTCTGGCAGGGCCTGGAGCAGAGCCCACCTGCCCCCTTCCTGCACTCCAGACAAAACTGGTGCTGCGAGAAATGTAGGTGCAGCCCCGCACATCCATTCGCATGTCCTTTGCAGCCCCACTGCAGATGGGGCCCTAGCCTTTCTCTCTCACCTAACCCTAACCCTAACCGTAACCCGAACCCTAACCCTAACCCTAACCCCAGTTTCTGGCAGGGCCTGGAGCAGAGCCCACCTGCCCCCTTCCTGCACTCCAGACAAAACTGGTGCTGCGAGAAATGTAGGTGCAGCCCCGCACATCCATTCGCATGTCCTTTGCAGCCCCACTGCAGATGGGGCCCTAGCCTTTCTCTCTCTCCTAACCCTAACCCTAACCCTAACCCGAACCCGAACCCTAACCCTAACCCCAGTTTCTGGCAGGGCCTGGAGCAGAGCCCACCTGCCCCCTTCCTGCACTCCAGACAAAACTGGTGCTGCGAGAAATGTAGGTGCAGCCCCGCACATCCATTCGCATGTCCTTTGCAGCCCCACTGCAGATGGGGCCCTAGCCTTTCTCTCTCTCCTAACCCTAACCCTAACCCTAACCCTAACCCTAACCCTAACCCTAACCCTAACCCTAACCCTAACCCTAAATGCAGTTTCTGGCAGGGCCTGGAGCAGATCCCACCTGCCCCCTTCCTGCACTCCAGACAAAACTGGTGCTGCGAGAAATGTAGGTGCAGCCCCGCACATCCATTCGCATGTCCTTTGCAGCCCCACTGCAGATGGGGCCCTAGCCTTTCTCTCTCGCCTAACCCTAACCCTAACCCTAACCCTAACCCTAACCCCAGTTTCTGGCAGGGCCTGGAGCAGAGCCCACCTGCCCCCTTCCTACACTCCAGATAAAACTGGTGCTGCGAGAAATGTAGGTGCAGCCCCAAACATCCATTCGCATGTCCTTTGCAGCCCCACTGCAGATGGGGCCCTAGCCTTTCTCTCTCTCCTAACCCTAACCCGAACCCTAACCCTAACCCCAGTTTCTGGCAGGGCCTGGAGCAGAGCCCACCTGCCCCCTTCCTGCACTCCAGACAAAACTGGTGCTGCGAGAAATGTAGGTGCAGCCCCGCACATACATTCGCATGTCCTTTGCAGCCCCACTGCAGATGGGGCCCTAGCCTTTCTCTCTCTCCTAACCCGAACCCTAACCCTAACCCCAACCCTAACCCTAACCCCAGTTTCTGGCAGGGCCTGGAGCAGAGCCCACCTGCCCCCTTCCTGCACTCCAGACAAAACTGGTGCTGCAAGAAATGTAGGTGCAGCCCCAAACATCCATTCGCATGTCCTTTGCAGCCCCACTGCAGATGGGGCCCTAGCCTTTCTCTCTCGCCTAACCCTAACCCGAACCCTAACCCTAACCCCAGTTTCTGGCAGGGCCTGGAGCAGAGCCCACCTGCCCCCTTCCTGCACTCCAGACAAAACTGGTGCTGCGAGAAATGTAGGTGCAGCCCCGCACATACATTCGCATGTCCTTTGCAGCCCCACTGCAGATGGGGCCCTAGCCTTTCTCTCTCTCCTAACCCGAACCCTAACCCTAACCCCAACCCTAACCCTAACCCCAGTTTCTGGCAGGGCCTGGAGCAGAGCCCACCTGCCCCCTTCCTGCACTCCAGACAAAACTGGTGCTGCGAGAAATGTAGGTGCAGCCCCGCACATCCATTCGCATGTCCTTTGCAGCCCCACTGCAGATGGGGCCCTAGGCTTTCTCTCTCTCCTAACCCGAACCCTAAACCTAACCCTAACCCTAAACGGAACCCTAACCCGAACCCTAACCCTAGTTTCTGGCAGGGCCTGGAGCAGAGCCCACCTGCCCCCTTCCTGCACTCCAGACAAAAGTAGTGCTGCGAGAAATGTAGGTGCAGCCCCGCACATCCATTCGCATGTCTTTGCAGCCCCACTGCAGATGGGGCCCTAGGCTTTCTCTCTCTCCTAACCCGAACCCGAACGTTAACCCTAACCCTAACCCTAACCCGAACCCGAACCCGAACCCTAACCCTAACCCTAACCCTAACCCGAACCCTAACCCTAACCCTAACCCTAACCCCAGTTTCTGGCAGGACCTGGAGCAGAGCCCACCTGCCCCCTTCCTGCACTCCAGACAAAACTGGTGCTGCAAGAAATGTAGGTGCAGCCCCGCACATCCATTCGCATGTCCTTTGCAGCCCCACTGCAGATGGGGCCCTAGCCTTTCTCTCTCTCCTAACCATAACCCTAACCCTAACCCTAACCCTAACCCTAACCCTAACCCTAACCCCAGTTTCTGGCAGGGCCTGGAGCAGATCCCACCTGCCCCCTTCCTGCACTCCAGACAAAACTGGTGCTGCAAGAAATGTAGGTGCAGCCCCGCACATCCATTCGCATGTCCTTTGCAGCCCCACTGCAGATGGGGCCCTAGGCTTTCTCTCTCGCCTAACCCTAACCCTAACCCTAACCCGAACCCTAACCCTAACCCTAACCCCAGTTTCTGGCAGGGCCTGGAGCAGAGCCCACCTGCCCCCTTCCTGCACTCCAGACAAAACTGGTGCTGCGAGAAATGTAGGTGCAGCCCCGCACATCCATTCGCATGTCCTTTGCAGCCCCACTGCAGATGGGGCCCTAGCCTTTCTCTCTCTCCTAACCCGAACCCTAACCCTAACCCTAACCCTAACCCTAACCCCAGTTTCTGGCAGGGCCTGGAGCAGAGCCCACCTGCCCCCTTCCTGCACTCCAGACAAAACTGGTGCTGCGAGAAATGTAGGTGCAGCCCCGCACATCCATTCGCATGTCCTTTGCAGCCCCACTGCAGATGGGGCCCTAGCCTTTCTCTCTCGCCTAACCCTAACCCTAACTCTAACCCTAACCCCAGTTTCTGGCAGGGCCTGGAGCAGAGCCCACCTGCCCCCTTCCTGCACTCCAGGCAAAAGTGGTGCTGCGAGAAATGTAGGTGCAGCCCCGCACATCCATTCGCATGTCCTTTGCAGCCCCACTGCAGATGGGGCCCTAGCCTTTCTCTCTCTCCTAACCCGAACCCTAACCCTAACCCTAACCCTAACCCTAACCCCAGTTTCTGGCAGGGCCTGGAGCAGAGCCCACCTGCCCCCTTCCTGCACTCCAGACAAAACTGGTGCTGCGAGAAATGTAGGTGCAGCCCCGCACATCCATTCACATGTCCTTTGCAGCCCCACTGCAGATGGGGCCCTAGCCTTTCTCTCTCGCCTAACCCGAACCCTAACCCTAACCCTAACCCCAGTTTCTGGCAGGGCCTGGAGCAGAGCCCACCTGCCCCCTTCCTACACTCCAGACAAAACTGGTGCTGCGAGAAATGTAGGTGCAGCCCCAAACATCCATTCGCATGTCCTTTGCAGCCCCACTGCAGATGGGGCCCTAGCCTTTCTCTCTCGCCTAACCCGAACCCTAAACCGAACCCTAACCCCAGTTTCTGGCAGGGCCTGGAGCAGAGCCCACCTGCCCCCTTCCTGCACTCCAGACAAAACTGGTGCTGCAAGAAATGTAGGTGCAGCCCCGCACATCCATTCGCATGTCCTTTGCAGCCCCACTGCAGATGGGGCCCTAGCCTTTCTCTCTCTCCTAACCCGAACCCTAACCCTAACCCTAACCCGAACCCTAACCCTAACCCTAACCCGAACCCTAACCCTAACCACAGTTTCTGGCAGGGCCTGGAGCAGAGCCCACCTGCCCCCTTCCTGCACTCCAGACAAAACTGGTGCTGCGAGAAATGTAGGTGCAGCCCCGCACATCCATTCGCATGTCCTTTGCAGCCCCACTGCAGATGGGGCCCTAGCCTTTCTCTCTCTCCTAACCCTAACCCTAACCCTAACCCTAACCCTAACCCTAACCCCAGTTTCTGGCAGGGCCTGGAGCAGAGCCCACCTGCCCCCTTCCTGCAGTCAAGACAAAAGTGGTGCTGTGAGAAATGTAGGTGCAGCCCCGCACATCCATTCGCATGTCCTTTGCAGCCCCACTGCAGATGGGGCCCTAGCCTTTCTCTCTCGCCTAACCCTAACCCTAACCCTAACCCGAACCCTAACCCTAACCCTAACCCCAGTTTCTGGCAGGGCCTGGAGCAGAGCCCACCTGCCCCCTTCCTGCACTCCAGACAAAACTGGTGCTGCGAGAAATGTAGGTGCAGCCCCGCACATCCATTCGCATGTCCTTTGCAGCCCCACTGCAGATGGGGCCCTAGCCTTTCTCTCTCGCCTAACCCTAACCCTAACTATAACCCTAACCCCAGTTTCTGGCAGGGCCTGGAGCAGAGACCACCTGCCCCCTTCCTGCACTCCAGACAAAACTGGTGCTGCGAGAAATGTAGGTGCAGCCCCGCACATCCATTCGCATGTCCTTTGCAGCCCCACTGCAGATGGGGCCCTAGGCTTTCTCTCTCGCCTAACCCGAACCCTAACCCGAACCCTAACCCCAGTTTCTGGCAGGACCTGGAGCAGAGCCCACCTGCCCCCTTCCTACACTCCATACAAAAGTGGTGCTGCGAGAAATGTAGGTGCAGCCCCAAACATCCATTCGCATGTCCTTTGCAGCCCCACTGCAGATGGGGCCCTAGCCTTTCTCTCTCGCCTAACCCGAACCCTAACCCTAACCCTAACCCGAACCCGAACCCGAACCCTAACCCTAACCCTAACCCTAACCCCAGTTTCTGGCAGGACCTGGAGCAGAGCCCACCTGCCCCCTTCCTGCACTCCAGACAAAACTGGTGCTGCAAGAAATGTAGGTGCAGCCCCGCACATCCATTCGCATGTCCTTTGCAGCCCCACTGCAGATGGGGCCCTAGGCTTTCTCTCTCTCCTAACCATAACCCTAACCCTAACCCTAACCCTAACCCTAACCCTAACCCTAACCCTAACCCTAACCCCAGTTTCTGGCAGGGCCTGGAGCAGATCCCACCTGCCCCCTTCCTGCACTCCAGACAAAACTGGTGCTGCAAGAAATGTAGGTGCAGCCCCGCACATCCATTCGCATGTCCTTTGCAGCCCCACTGCAGATGGGGCCCTAGCCTTTCTCTCTCGCCTAACCCGAACCCTAACCCTAACCCGAACCCTAACCCTAACCCTAACCCCAGTTTCTGGCAGGGCCTGGAGCAGAGCCCACCTGCCCCCTTCCTGCACTCCAGACAAAACTGGTGCTGCGAGAAATGTAGGTGCAGCCCCGCACATCCATTCGCATGTCCTTTGCAGCCCCACTGCAGATGGGGCCCTAGCCTTTCTCTCTCTCCTAACCCGAACCCTAACCCTAACCCTAACCCTAACCCTAACCCCAGTTTCTGGCAGGGCCTGGAGCAGAGCCCACCTGCCCCCTTCCCGCACTCCAGACAAAACTGGTGCTGCGAGAAATGTAGGTGCAGCCCCGCACATCCATTCGCATGTCCTTTGCAGCCCCACTGCAGATGGGGCCCTAGGCTTTCTCTCTCTCCTAACCATAACCCTAACCCTAACCCTAACCCTAACCCTAACCCGAACCCTAACCCTAACCCCAGTTTCTGGCTGGGCCTGGAGCAGAGACCACCTGCCCCCTTCCTGCACTCCAGACAAAACTGGTGCTGCGAGAAATGTAGGTGCAGCCCCGCACATCCATTCGCATGTCCTTTGCAGCCCCACTGCAGATGGGGCCCTAGCCTTTCTCTCTCGCCTAACCCGAACCCTAACCCGAACCCTAACCCCAGTTTCTGGCAGGGCCTGGAGCAGAGCCCACCTGCCCCCTTCCTGCACTCCAGACAAAAGTGGTGCTGCGAGAAATGTAGGTGCAGCCCCAAACATCCATTCGCATGTCCTTTGCAGCCCCACTGCAGATGGGGCCCTAGCCTTTCTCTCTCTCCTAACCCGAACCCTAACCCTAACCCTAACCCGAACACTAACCCTAACCCTAACCCGAACCCTAACCCTAACCACAGTTTCTGGCAGGGCCTGGAGCAGAGCCCACCTGCCCCCTTCCTGCACTCCAGACAAAACTGGTGCTGCGAGAAATGTAGGTGCAGCCCCAAACATCCATTCGCATGTCCTTTGCAGCCCCACTGCAGATGGGGCCCTAGCCTTTCTCTCTCTCCTAACCCTAACCCTAACCCTAACCCTAACCCCAGTTTCTGGCAGGGCCTGGAGCAGAGCCCACCTGCCCCCTTCCTGCAGTCAAGACAAAAGTGGTGCTGTGAGAAATGTAGGTGCAGCCCCAAACATCCATTCGCATGTCCTTTGCAGCCCCACTGCAGATGGGGCCCTAGCCTTTCTCTCTCTCCTAACCCGAACCCTAACCCTAACCCGAACCCTAACCCTAACCCCAGTTTCTGGCAGGGCCTGGAGCAGAGCCCACCTGCCCCCTTCCTGCACTCCAGACAAAAGTGGTGCTGTGAGAAATGTAGGTGCAGCCCCGCACATCCATTCGCATGTCCTTTGCAGCCCCACTGCAGATGGGGCCCTAGCCTTTCTCTCTCTCCTAACCCGAACCCTAACCCTAACCCTAACCCTAACCCTAACCCTAACCCTAACCCCAGTTTCTGGCAGGGCCTGGAGCAGAGCCCACCTGCCCCCTTCCTGCACTCCAGACAAAACTGGTGCTGCGAGAAATGTAGGTGCAGCCCCGCACATCCATTCGCATGTCCTTTGCAGCCCCACTGCAGATGGGGCCCTAGCCTTTCTCTCTCGCCTAACCCGAACCCTAACCCTAACCCTAACCCTAACCCCAGTTTCTGGCAGGGCCTGGAGCAGAGCCCACCTGCCCCCTTCCTGCACTCCAGACAAAACTGGTGCTGCGAGAAATGTAGGTGCAGCCCTGCACATCCATTCGCATGTCCTTTGCAGCCCCACTGCAGATGGGGCCCAAAGCTCTGTCTGTCTACTAACCCGCACCCGAACCACAACCCTAACCCTAACCCTAACCCTAACCCCAGTTTCTGGCAGGGCCTGGAGCAGAGCCCACCTGCCCCCTTCCTGCACTCCAGACAAAACTGGTGCTGCGAGAAATGTAGGTGCAGCCCCGCACATCCATTCGCATGTCCTTTGCAGCCCCACTGCAGATGGGGCCCTAGCCTTTCTCTCTCTCCTAACCCTAACCCTAACCCTAACCCTAACCCCAGTTTCTGGCAGGGCCTGGAGCAGAGCCCACCTGCCCCCTTCCTGCACTCCAGACAAAAGTGGTGCTGCGAGAAATGTAGGTGCAGCCCCGCACATCCATTCGCATGTCCTTTGCAGCCCCACTGCAGATGGGGCCCTAGCCTTTCTCTCTCGCCTAACCCGAACCCTAACCCTAACCCGAACCCGAACCCTAACCCCAGTTTCTGGCAGGGCCTGGAGCAGAGCCCACCTGCCCCCTTCCTGCACTCCAGACAAAACTGGTGCTGCGAGAAATGTAGGTGCAGCCCCGCACATCCATTCGCATGTCCTTTGCAGCCCCACTGCAGATGGGGCCCTAGCCTTTCTCTCTCGCCTAACCCTAACCCTAACCCTAACCCTAACCCTAACCCCAGTTTCCGGCAGGGCCTGGAGCAGAGCCCACCTGCCCCCTTCCTGCACTCCAGACAAAACTGGTGCTGCGAGAAATGTAGGTGCAGCCCCGCACATCCATTCGCATGTCCTTTGCAGCCCCACTGCAGATGGGGCCCTAGCCTTTCTCTCTCGCCTAACCCGAACCCTAACCCTAACCCGAACCCGAACCCTAACCCTAACCCCAGTTTCTGGCAGGGCCTGGAGCAGAGCCCACCTGCCCCCTTCCCGCACTCCAGACAAAACTGGTGCTGCGAGAAATGTAGGTGCAGCCCCGCACATCCATTCGCATGTCCTTTGCAGCCCCACTGCAGATGGGGCCCTAGCCTTTCTCTCTCGCATAACCCTAACCCTAACTCTAACCCTAACCCCAGTTTCTGGCTGGGCCTGGAGCAGAGACCACCTGCCCCCTTCCTGCACTCCAGACAAAACTGGTGCTGCGAGAAATGTAGGTGCAGCCCCGCACATCCATTCGCATGTCCTTTGCAGCCCCACTGCAGATGGGGCCCTAGCCTTTCTCTCTCGCCTAACCCTAACCCGAACCCGAACCCTAACCCCAGTTTCTGGCAGGGCCTGGAGCAGAGCCCACCTGCCCCCTTCCTGCACTCCAGACAAAAGTGGTGCTGCGAGAAATGTAGGTGCAGCCCCGCACATCCATTCGCATGTCCTTTGCAGCCCCACTGCAGATGGGGCCCTAGCCTTTCTCTCTCTCCTAACCCTAACCCTAACCCTAACCCTAACCCTAACCCCAGTTTCTGGCAGGGCCTGGAGCAGAGCCCACCTGCCCCCTTCCTGCAGTCAAGACAAAAGTGGTGCTGTGAGAAATGTAGGTGCAGCCCCGCACATCCATTCGCATGTCCTTTGCAGCCCCACTGCAGATGGGGCCCTAGCCTTTCTCTCTCTCCTAACCCTAACCCTAAC
>NC_090944.1:48663441-48703441 GCF_040807025.1 Struthio camelus | reverse complement strand
CGCACATCCATTCGCATGTCCTTTGCAGCCCCACTGCAGATGGGGCCCTAGCCTTTCTCTCTCGCATAACCCTAACCCTAACCCTAACCCCAACCCTAACCCTAACCCTAACCCGAACCCCAGTTTCTGGCAGGGCCTGGAGCAGAGCCCACCTGCCCCCTTCCTGCACTCCAGACAAAAGTGGTGCTGCGAGAAATGTAGGTGCAGCCCCGCACATCCATTCGCATGTCCTTTGCAGCCCCATTGCAGATGGGGCCCTAGGCTTTCTCTCTTTCCTAACCCTAACCCTAACCCTAACCCTAACCCTAACCCTAACCCTAACCCTAACCCTAACCCTAGTTTCTGGCAGGGCCTGGAGCAGAGCCCACCTGCCCCTTTCCTGCACTCCAGACAAAACTGGTGCTGCGAGAAATGTAGGTGCAGCCCCGCACATCCATTCGCATGTCCTTTGCAGCCCCACTGCAGATGGGGCCCTAGGCTTTCTCTCTCGCCTAACCCTAACCCTAACCCGAACCCTAACCCTAACCCCAGTTTCTGGCAGGGCCTGGAGCAGAGCCCACCTGCCCCTTTCCTGCACTCCAGACAAAACTGGTGCTGCGAGAAAAGTAGGTGCAGCCCCGCACATCCATTCGCATGTCCTTTGCAGCCCCAATGCAGATGGGGCCCTAGCCTTTCTCTCTCGCCTAACCCGAACCCTAACCCTAACCCAAACCCTAACCCCAGTTTCTGGCAGGGCCTGGAGCAGAGCCCACCTGCCCCCTTCCTGCACTCCAGACAAAACTGGTGCTGCGAGAAATGTAGGTGCAGCCCCGCACATCCATTCGCATGTCCTTTGCAGCCCCACTGCAGATGGGGCCCTAGGCTCTGTCTCTCTACTAACCCGCACCCGAACCACAACCCGAACCCGAACCCTAACCCTAACCCCAGTTTCTGGCAGGGCCTGGAGCAGAGCCCACCTGCCCCCTTCCTGCACTCCAGACAAAACTGGTGCTGCGAGAAATGTAGGTGCAGCCCCGCACATCCATTCGCATGTCCTTTGCAGCCCCACTGCAGATGGGGCCCTAGCCTTTCTCTCTCGCATAACCCTAACCCTAACCCTAACCCCAACCCTAACCCTAACCCTAACCCGAACCCCAGTTTCTGGCAGGGCCTGGAGCAGAGCCCACCTGCCCCCTTCCTGCACTCCAGACAAAAGTGGTGCTGCGAGAAATGTAGGTGCAGCCCCGCACATCCATTCGCATGTCCTTTGCAGCCCCATTGCAGATGGGGCCCTAGGCTTTCTCTCTTTCCTAACCCTAACCCTAACCCTAACCCTAACCCTAACCCTAACCCTAACCCTAACCCTAGTTTCTGGCAGGGCCTGGAGCAGAGCCCACCTGCCCCTTTCCTGCACTCCAGACAAAACTGGTGCTGCGAGAAATGTAGGTGCAGCCCCGCACATCCATTCGCATGTCCTTTGCAGCCCCACTGCAGATGGGGCCCTAGGCTTTCTCTCTCGCCTAACCCTAACCCTAACCCGAACCCTAACCCTAACCCCAGTTTCTGGCAGGGCCTGGAGCAGAGCCCACCTGCCCCTTTCCTGCACTCCAGACAAAACTGGTGCTGCGAGAAAAGTAGGTGCAGCCCCGCACATCCATTCGCATGTCCTTTGCAGCCCCACTGCAGATGGGGCCCTAGCCTTTCTCTCTCGCCTAACCCGAACCCTAACCCTAACCCGAACCCGAACCCTAACCCCAGTTTCTGGCAGGGCCTGGAGCAGAGCCCACCTGCCCCCTTCCTGCACTCCAGACAAAACTGGTGCTGCGAGAAATGTAGGTGCAGCCCCGCACATCCATTCGCATGTCCTTTGCAGCCCCACTGCAGATGGGGCCCTAGCCTTTCTCTCTCGCCTAACCCGAACCCTAACCCTAACCCTAACCCTAACCCTAACCCCAGTTTCTGGCAGGGCCTGGAGCAGAGCCCACCTGCCCCCTTCCTGCACTCCAGACAAAAGTCGTGCTGCAAGAAATGTAGGTGCAGCCCCGCACATCCATTCGCATGTCCTTTGCAGCCCCACTGCAGATGGGGCCCTAGGCTCTGTCTCTCTACTAAACCGCACCCGAACCACAACCATAACCCTAACCCTAACCCTAACCCTAACCCCAGTTTCTGGCAGGGCCTGGAGCAGAGCCCACCTGCCCCCTTCCTGCACTCCAGACAAAACTGGTGCTGCGAGAAATGTAGGTGCAGCCCCGCACATCCATTCGCATGTCCTTTGCAGCCCCACTGCAGATGGGGCCCTAGCCTTTCTCTCTCGCATAACCCTAACCCTAACCCTAACCCCAACCCTAACCCTCACCCTAACCCCAGTTTCTGGCAGGGCCTGGAGCAGAGACCACCTGCCCCCTTCCTGCACTCCAGACAAAAGTGGTGCTGCGAGAAATGTAGGTGCAGCCCCGCACATCCATTCGCATGTCCTTTGCAGCCCCACTGCAGATGGGGCCCTAGCCTTTCTCTCTCGCCTAAACCGAACCCTAACCCTAACCCCAACCCTAACCCTAACCCGAATCCGAACCCTAACCCCAGTTTCTGGCAGGGCCTGGAGCAGAGACCACCTGCCCCCTTCCTGCACTCCAGACAAAACTGGTGCTGCGAGAAATGTAGGTGCAGCCCCGCACATCCATTCGCATGTCCTTTGCAGCCCCACTGCAGAGGGGCCCTAGCCTTTCTCTCTCTCCTAACCCTAACCCTAACCCTAACCCGAACCCTAACCCTAACCCCAGTTTCTGGCAGGGCCTGGAGCAGAGCCCACCTGCCCCCTTCCTGCACTCCAGACAAAAGTGGTGCTGCGAGAAATGTAGGTGCAGCCCCGCACATCCATTCGCATGTCCTTTGCAGCCCCACTGCAGATGGGGCCCTAGCCTTTCTCTCTCTCCTAAACCGAACCCTAACCCTAACCCTAACCCTAACCCTAACCCCAGTTTCTGGCAGGGCCTGGAGCAGAGCCCACCTGCCCCCTTCCTGCACTCCAGACAAAACTGGTGCTGCGAGAAATGTAGGTGCAGCCCCGCACATCCATTCGCATGTCCTTTGCAGCCCCACTGCAGATGGGGCCCTAGCCTTTCTCTCTCGCCTAACCCTAACCCTAACCCTAACCCTAACCCTAACCCTAACCCTAACCCTAAACCGAACCCTAACCCCAGTTTCTGGCAGGGCCTGGAGCAGAGCCCACCTGCCCCCTTCCTGCACTCCAGACAAAAGTGGTGCTGCGAGAAATGTAGGTGCAGCCCCGCACATCCATTCGCATGTCCTTTGCAGCCCCACTGCAGATGGGGCCCTAGCCTTTCTCTCTCTCCTAACCCTAACCCTAACCCTAACCCCAACCCTAACCCTAACCCGAATCCGAACCCTAACCCCAGTTTCTGGCAGGGCCTGGAGCAGAGCCCACCTGCCCCCTTCCTGCACTCCAGACAAAACTGGTGCTGCGAGAAATGTAGGTGCAGCCCCGCACATCCATTCGCATGTCCTTTGCAGCCCCACTGCAGAGGGGCCCTAGCCTTTCTCTCTCTCCTAACCCTAACCCTAACCCTAACCCGAACCCTAACCCTAACCCCAGTTTCTGGCAGGGCCTGGAGCAGAGCCCACCTGCCCCCTTCCTGCACTCCAGACAAAACTGGTGCTGCGAGAAATGTAGGTGCAGCCCCGCACATCCATTCGCATGTCCTTTGCAGCCCCACTGCAGATGGGGCCCTAGCCTTTCTCTCTCGCCTAACCCTAACCCTAACCCTCACCCTAACCCCAGTTTCTGGCAGGGCCTGGAGCAGAGCCCACCTGCCCCCTTCCTGCACTCCAGACAAAACTGGTGCTGCGAGAAATGTAGGTGCAGCCCCGCACATCCATTCGCATGTCCTTTGCAGCCCCACTGCAGATGGGGCCCTAGGCTCTCTCTCTCTCCTAACCCTAACCCTAACCCTAACCCTAACCCTAACCCTAACCCTAACCCTAACCCTAACCCCAGTTTCTGGCAGGGCCTGGAGCAGAGCCCACCTGCCCCCTTCCTGCACTCCAGACAAAAGTGGTGCTGCGAGAAATGTAGGTGCAGCCCCGCACATCCATTCGCATGTCCTTTGCAGCCCCACTGCAGATGGGGCCCTAGCCTTTCTCTCTCGCCTAACCCAAACCCGAACCCTAACCCGAACCCTAACCCCAGTTTCTGGCAGGGCCTGAGCAGAGCCCACCTGCCCCCTTCCTGCACTCCAGACAAAACTGGTGCTGCGAGAAATGTAGGTGCAGCCCCGCACATCCATTCGCATGTCCTTTGCAGCCCCACCGTGGATGGGGCCCTAGGCTTTCTCTCTCTCCTAACCCTAACCCTAACCCTAACCCGAACCCTAACCCTAACCCCAGTTTCTGGCAGGGCCTGGAGCAGAGCCCACCTGACCCCTTCCTGCACTCCAGACAAAACTGGTGCTGCGAGAAATGTAGGTGCAGCCCCGCACATCCATTCGCATGTCCTTTGCAGCCCCACTGCAGATGGGGCCCTAGCCTTTCTCTCTCGCCTAACCCTAACCCTAACCCTAACCCTAACCCTAACCCCAACCCTAACCCTAACCCTAACCCTAACCCGAACCCTAACCCCAGTTTCTGGCAGGGCCTGGAGCAGAGCCCACCTGCCCCCTTCCTGCACTCCAGACAAAAGTGGTGCTGCGAGAAATGTAGGTGCAGCCCCGCACATCCATTCGCATGTCCTTTGCAGCCCCACTGCAGATGGGGCCCTAGCCTTTCTCTCTCTCCTAACCCTAACCCTAACCCTAACCCGAACCCGAACCCCAGTTTCTGGCAGGGCCTGGAGCAGAGCCCACCTGCCCCCTTCCTGCACTCCAGACAAAACTGGTGCTGCGAGAAATGTAGGTGCAGCCCCACACATCCATTCGCATGTCCTTTGCAGCCCCACCGTAGATGGGGCCCTAGCCTTTCTCTCTCGCCTAACCCTAACCCTAACCCTAACCCTAACCCTAACCCCAGTTTCTGGCAGGGCCTGGAGCAGAGCCCACCTGCCCCCTTCCTGCACTCCAGACAAAACTGGTGCTGCGAGAAATGTAGGTGCAGCCCCGCACATCCATTCGCATGTCCTTTGCAGCCCCACTGCAGATGGGGCCCTAGCCTTTCTCTCTCGCCTAACCCGAACCCTAACCCTAACCCTAACCCGAACCCTAATCCCAGTTTCTGGCAGGGCCTGGAGCAGAGCCCACCTGCCCCCTTCCTGCACTCCAGACAAAACTGGTGCTGCGAGAAATGTAGGTGCAGCCCCGCACATCCATTCGCATGTCCTTTGCAGCCCCACTGCAGATGGGGCCCTAGGCTTTCTCTCTCTCCTAACCCGAACCCTAACCCTAACCCGAACCCGAACCCTAATCCCAGTTTCTGGCAGGGCCTGGAGCAGAGCCCACCTGCCCCCTTCCTGCACTCCAGACAAAACTGGTGCTGCGAGAAATGTAGGTGCAGCCCCACACATCCATTCGCATGTCCTTTGCAGCCCCACTGCAGATGGGGCCCTAAGCTTTCTCTCTCGCCTAACCCGAACCCTAACCCTAACCCTAACCCTAACCCGAACCCTAACCCCAGTTTCTGTCAGGGCCTGGAGCAGAGACCACCTGCCCCCTTCCTGCACTCCAGACAAAACTGGTGCTGCGAGAAATGTAGGTGCAGCCCCGCACATCCATTCGCATGTCCTTTGCAGCCCCACCGTAGATGGGGCCCTAGGCTTTCTCTCTCGCCTAACCCTAACCCTAACCCTAACCCTAACCCTAACCCTAACCCTAACCCTAACCCCAGTTTCTGGCAGGGCCTGGAGCAGAGCCCACCTGCCCCCTTCCTGCACTCCAGACAAAACTGGTGCTGCGAGAAATGTAGGTGCAGCCCCGCACATCCATTCGCATGTCCTTTGCAGCCCCACTGCAGATGGGGCCCTAGCCTTTCTCTCTCTCCTAACCCTAACCCTAACCCTAACCCGAACCCTAACCCTAACCCTAACCCCAGTTTCTGGCAGGGCCTGGAGCAGAGCCCACCTGCCCCCTTCCTGCACTCCAGACAAAAGTGGTGCTGCGAGAAATGTAGGTGCAGCCCCGCACATCCATTCGCATGTCCTTTGCAGCCCCACTGCAGATGGGGCCCTAGCCTTTCTCTCTCGCCTAACCCTAACCCTAACCCTAACCCGAACCCGAACCCTAATCCCAGTTTCTGGCAGGGCCTGGAGCAGAGACCACCTGCCCCCTTCCTGCACTCCAGACAAAACTGGTGCTGCGAGAAATGTAGGTGCAGCCCCGCACATCCATTCGCATGTCCTTTGCAGCCCCACTGCAGATGGGGCCCTAGCCTTTCTCTCTCGCCTAACCCGAACCCTAACCCTAACCCGAACCCGAACCCCAGTTTCTGGCAGGGCCTGGAGCAGAGCCCACCTGCCCCCTTCCTGCACTCCAGACAAAACTGGTGCTGCGAGAAATGTAGGTGCAGCCCCACACATCCATTCGCATGTCCTTTGCAGCCCCACTGCAGATGGGGCCCTAGGCTTTCTCTCTCGCCTAAGCCGAACCCTAACCCGAACCCGAACCCTAACCCTAACCCTAACCCCAGTTTCTGGCAGGGCCTGGAGCAGAGCCCACCTGCCCCCTTCCTGCACTCCAGACAAAACTGGTGCTGCGAGAAATGTAGGTGCAGCCCCGCACATCCATTCGCATGTCCTTTGCAGCCCCACTGCAGATGGGGCCCTAGCCTTTCTCTCTCGCATAACCCTAACCCTAACCCCAACCCTAACCCTCACCCTAACCCCAGTTTCTGGCAGGGCCTGGAGCAGAGCCCACCTGCCCCCTTCCTGCACTCCAGACAAAACTGGTGCTGCGAGAAATGTAGGTGCAGCCCCGCACATCCATTCGCATGTCCTTTGCAGCCCCACCGTAGATGGGGCCCTAGGCTTTCTCTCTCGCCTAACCCTAACCCTAACCCTAACCCGAACCCTAACCCTAACCCTAACCCTAACCCCAGTTTCTGGCAGGGCCTGGAGCAGAGCCCACCTGCCCCCTTCCTGCGCTCCAGACAAAACTGGTGCTGCGAGAAATGTAGGTGCAGCCCCGCACATCCATTCACATGTCCTTTGCAGCCCCACTGCAGATGGGGCCCTAGCCTTTCTCTCTCTCCTAACCCTAACCCGAACCCTAACCCTAACCCGAACCCTCACCCTAACCCCAGTTTCTGGCAGGGCCTGGAGCAGAGCCCACCTGCCCCCTTCCTGCACTCCAGACAAAACTGGTGCTGCGAGAAATGTAGGTGCAGCCCCGCACATCCATTCGCATGTCCTTTGCAGCCCCACCAGAGATGGGGCCCTAGCCTTTCTCTCTCGCCTAACCCTAACCCTAACCCTAACCCTAACCCTAACCCTAGTTTCTGGCAGGGCCTGGAGCAGAGCCCACCTGCCCCCTTCCTGCACTCCAGACAAAACTGGTGCTGCGAGAAATGTAGGTGCAGCCCCACACATCCATTCGCATGTCCTTTGCAGCCCCACTGCAGATGGGGCCCTAGGCTTTCTCTCTCGCCTAACCCGAACCCTAACCCTGACCCGAACCCGAAACCTAACCCTAACCCCAGTTTCTGGCAGGGCCTGGAGCAGAGCCCACCTGCCCCCTTCCTGCACTCCAGACAAAACTGGTGCTGCGAGAAATGTAGGTGCAGCCCCGCACATCCATTCGCATGTCCTTTGCAGCCCCACTGCAGATGGGGCCCTAGGCTCTGTCTCTCTACTAACCCGCACCCGAACCACAACCCTAACCCTAACCCTAACCCTAACCCCAGTTTCTGGCAGGGCCTGGAGCAGAGACCACCTGCCCCCTTCCTGCACTCCAGACAAAACTGGTGCTGCGAGAAATGTAGGTGCAGCCCCGCACATCCATTCGCATGTCCTTTGCAGCCCCACTGCAGATGGGGCCCTAGCCTTTCTCTCTCGCATAACCCTAAGCCTAACCCTAACCCCAACCCTAACCCTCACCCTAACCCCAGTTTCTGGCAGGGCCTGGAGCAGAGCCCACCTGCCCCCTTCCTGCACTCCAGACAAAACTGGTGCTGCGAGAAATGTAGGTGCAGCCCCGCACATCCATTCGCATGTCCTTTGCAGCCCCACTGCAGATGGGGCCCTAGCCTTTCTCTCTCGCCTAACCCTAACCCTAACCCTAACCCTAACCCTAACCCCAGTTTCTGGCAGGGCCTGGAGCAGAGCCCACCTGCCCCCTTCCTGCACTCCAGACAAAACTGGTGCTGCGAGAAATGTAGGTGCAGCCCCGCACATCCATTCGCATGTCCTTTGCAGCCCCACTGCAGATGGGGCCCTAGCCTTTCTCTCTCGCCTAACCCGAACCCTAACCCTAACCCGAACCCGAAACCCAGTTTCTGGCAGGGCCTGGAGCAGAGACCACCTGCCCCCTTCCTGCACTCCAGACAAAACTGGTGCTGCGAGAAATGTAGGTGCAGCCCCGCACATCCATTCGCATGTCCTTTGCAGCCCCACTGCAGATGGGGCCCTAGGCTTTCTCCCTCGCCTAAGCCGAACCCTAACCCTAACCCTAACCCTAACCCGAACCCTAACCCCAGTTTCTGGCAGGGCCTGGAGCAGAGCCCACCTGACCCCTTCCTGCACTCCAGACAAAACTGGTGCTGCGAGAAATGTAGGTGCAGCCCCGCACATCCATTCGCATGTCCTTTGCAGCCCCACTGCAGATGGGGCCCTAGGCTCTCTCTCTCTTCTAACCCTAACCCTAACCCGAACCCGAACCCGAACCCTAACCCTAACCCTAACCCTAACCCTAGTTTCTGGCAGGGCCTGGAGCAGAGCCCACCTGCCCCCTTCCTGCACTCCAGACCAAAGTGGTGCTGCGAGAAATGTAGGTGCAGCCCCGCACATCCATTCGCATGTCCTTTGCAGCCCCACTGCAGATGGGGCCCTAGGCTTTCTCTCTCGCCTAACCCTAACCCTAACCCTAACCCTAACCCTAACCGTAACCCCAACCCTAACCCTAACCCTAACCCGAACCCGAACCCTAACCCCAGTTTCTGGCAGGGCCTGGAGCAGAGCCCACCTGCCCCCTTCCTGCACTCCAGACAAAACTGGTGCTGCGAGAAATGTAGGTGCAGCCCCGCACATCCATTCGCATGTCCTTTGCAGCCCCACTGCAGATGGGGCCCTAGCCTTTCTCTCTCGCCTAACCCTAACCCTAACCCTAACCCTAACCCTAACCCTAACCCTAACCCGAACCCTAACCCTAACCCTAACCCTAACCCCAGTTTCTGGCAGGGCCTGGAGCAGAGCCCACCTGCCCCCTTCCTGCACTCCAGACAAAACTGGTGCTGCGAGAAATGTAGGTGCAGCCCCGCACATCCATTCGCATGTCCTTTGCAGCCCCACTGCAGATGGGGCCCTAGCCTTTCTCTCTCGCCTAACCCTAACCCTAACCCTAACCCTAACCCTAACCCTAACCCTAACCCTAAACCGAACCCTAACCCCAGTTTCTGGCAGGGCCTGGAGCAGAGCCCACCTGCCCCCTTCCTGCACTCCAGACAAAAGTGGTGCTGCGAGAAATGTAGGTGCAGCCCCGCACATCCATTCGCATGTCCTTTGCAGCCCCACTGCAGATGGGGCCCTAGCCTTTCTCTCTCTCCTAACCCTAACCCTAACCCTAACCCCAACCCTAACCCTAACCCGAATCCGAACCCTAACCCCAGTTTCTGGCAGGGCCTGGAGCAGAGCCCACCTGCCCCCTTCCTGCACTCCAGACAAAACTGGTGCTGCGAGAAATGTAGGTGCAGCCCCGCACATCCATTCGCATGTCCTTTGCAGCCCCACTGCAGAGGGGCCCTAGCCTTTCTCTCTCTCCTAACCCTAACCCTAACCCTAACCCGAACCCTAACCCTAACCCCAGTTTCTGGCAGGGCCTGGAGCAGAGCCCACCTGCCCCCTTCCTGCACTCCAGACAAAACTGGTGCTGCGAGAAATGTAGGTGCAGCCCCGCACATCCATTCGCATGTCCTTTGCAGCCCCACTGCAGATGGGGCCCTAGCCTTTCTCTCTCGCCTAACCCTAACCCTAACCCTCACCCTAACCCCAGTTTCTGGCAGGGCCTGGAGCAGAGCCCACCTGCCCCCTTCCTGCACTCCAGACAAAACTGGTGCTGCGAGAAATGTAGGTGCAGCCCCGCACATCCATTCGCATGTCCTTTGCAGCCCCACTGCAGATGGGGCCCTAGGCTCTCTCTCTCTCCTAACCCTAACCCTAACCCTAACCCTAACCCTAACCCTAACCCTAACCCTAACCCTAACCCTAACCCCAGTTTCTGGCAGGGCCTGGAGCAGAGCCCACCTGCCCCCTTCCTGCACTCCAGACAAAAGTGGTGCTGCGAGAAATGTAGGTGCAGCCCCGCACATCCATTCGCATGTCCTTTGCAGCCCCACTGCAGATGGGGCCCTAGCCTTTCTCTCTCGCCTAACCCAAACCCGAACCCTAACCCTAACCCTAACCCCAGTTTCTGGCAGGGCCTGAGCAGAGCCCACCTGCCCCCTTCCTGCACTCCAGACAAAACTGGTGCTGCGAGAAATGTAGGTGCAGCCCCGCACATCCATTCGCATGTCCTTTGCAGCCCCACTGCAGATGGGGCCCTAGCCTTTCTCTCTCTCCTAACCCGAACCCGAACCCTAACCCTAACCCTAACCCTAACCCTAACCCCAGTTTCTGGCAGGGCCTGGAGCAGAGCCCACCTGCCCCCTTCCTGCACTCCAGACAAAACTGGTGCTGCGAGAAATGTAGGTGCAGCCCCGCACATCCATTCGCATGTCCTTTGCAGCCCCACTGCAGATGGGGCCCTAGCCTTTCTCTCTCGCCTAACCCTAACCCTAACCCTAACCCTAACCCTAACCCCAACCCTAACCCTAACCCTAACCCTAACCCGAACCCTAACCCCAGTTTCTGGCAGGGCCTGGAGCAGAGCCCACCTGCCCCCTTCCTGCACTCCAGACAAAAGTGGTGCTGCGAGAAATGTAGGTGCAGCCCCGCACATCCATTCGCATGTCCTTTGCAGCCCCACTGCAGATGGGGCCCTAGCCTTTCTCTCTCGCCTAACCCGAACCCTAACCCTAACCCGAACCCGAACCCCAGTTTCTGGCAGGGCCTGGAGCAGAGCCCACCTGCCCCCTTCCTGCACTCCAGACAAAACTGGTGCTGCGAGAAATGTAGGTGCAGCCCCACACATCCATTCGCATGTCCTTTGCAGCCCCACCGTAGATGGGGCCCTAGCCTTTCTCTCTCGCCTAACCCTAACCCTAACCCTAACCCTAACCCTAACCCCAGTTTCTGGCAGGGCCTGGAGCAGAGCCCACCTGCCCCCTTCCTACACTCCAGACAAAACTGGTGCTGCGAGAAATGTAGGTGCAGCCCCGCACATCCATTCGCATGTCCTTTGCAGCCCCACTGCAGATGGGGCCCTAGCCTTTCTCTCTCTCCTAACCCGAACCCTAACCCTAACCCTAACCCTAACCCTAACCCTAACCCTAACCCTAACCCTAACCCTAAATGCAGTTTCTGGCAGGGCCTGGAGCAGAGCCCACCTGCCCCCTTCCTGCACTCCAGACAAAACTGGTGCTGCGAGAAATGTAGGTGCAGCCCCGCACATCCATTCGCATGTCCTTTGCAGCCCCACTGCAGATGGGGCCCTAGCCTTTCTCTCTCGCCTAACCCGAACCCTAACCCTAACCCTAACCCGAACCCTAATCCCAGTTTCTGGCAGGGCCTGGAGCAGAGCCCACCTGCCCCCTTCCTGCACTCCAGACAAAACTGGTGCTGCGAGAAATGTAGGTGCAGCCCCACACATCCATTCGCATGTCCTTTGCAGCCCCACTGCAGATGGGGCCCTAAGCTTTCTCTCTCGCCTAACCCGAACCCTAACCCTAACCCTAACCCTAACCCGAACCCTAACCCCAGTTTCTGGCAGGGCCTGGAGCAGAGACCACCTGCCCCCTTCCTGCACTCCAGACAAAACTGGTGCTGCGAGAAATGTAGGTGCAGCCCCGCACATCCATTCGCATGTCCTTTGCAGCCCCACCGTAGATGGGGCCCTAGGCTTTCTCTCTCGCCTAACCCTAACCCTAACCCTAACCCTAACCCTAACCCTAACCCTAACCCTAACCCTAACCCCAGTTTCTGGCAGGGCCTGGAGCAGAGCCCACCTGCCCCCTTCCTGCACTCCAGACAAAACTGGTGCTGCGAGAAATGTAGGTGCAGCCCCGCACATCCATTCGCATGTCCTTTGCAGCCCCACTGCAGATGGGGCCCTAGCCTTTCTCTCTCTCCTAACCCTAACCCTAACCCTAACCCGAACCCTAACCCTAACCCTAACCCCAGTTTCTGGCAGGGCCTGGAGCAGAGCCCACCTGCCCCCTTCCTGCACTCCAGACAAAAGTGGTGCTGCGAGAAATGTAGGTGCAGCCCCGCACATCCATTCGCATGTCCTTTGCAGCCCCACTGCAGATGGGGCCCTAGCCTTTCTCTCTCGCCTAACCCTAACCCTAACCCTAACCCGAACCCGAACCCTAATCCCAGTTTCTGGCAGGGCCTGGAGCAGAGACCACCTGCCCCCTTCCTGCACTCCAGACAAAACTGGTGCTGCGAGAAATGTAGGTGCAGCCCCGCACATCCATTCGCATGTCCTTTGCAGCCCCACTGCAGATGGGGCCCTAGCCTTTCTCTCTCGCCTAACCCGAACCCTAACCCTAACCCGAACCCGAACCCCAGTTTCTGGCAGGGCCTGGAGCAGAGCCCACCTGCCCCCTTCCTGCACTCCAGACAAAACTGGTGCTGCGAGAAATGTAGGTGCAGCCCCACACATCCATTCGCATGTCCTTTGCAGCCCCACTGCAGATGGGGCCCTAGGCTTTCTCTCTCGCCTAACCCGAACCCTAACCCGAACCCGAACCCTAACCCTAACCCTAACCCCAGTTTCTGGCAGGGCCTGGAGCAGAGCCCACCTGCCCCCTTCCTGCACTCCAGACAAAACTGGTGCTGCGAGAAATGTAGGTGCAGCCCCGCACATCCATTCGCATGTCCTTTGCAGCCCCACTGCAGATGGGGCCCTAGGCTCTGTCTCTCTACTAACCCGCACCCGAACCACAACCCTAACCCTAACCCTAACCCTAACCCCAGTTTCTGGCAGGGCCTGGAGCAGAGCCCACCTGCCCCCTTCCTGCACTCCAGACAAAACTGGTGCTGCGAGAAATGTAGGTGCAGCCCCGCACATCCATTCGCATGTCCTTTGCAGCCCCACTGCAGATGGGGCCCTAGCCTTTCTCTCTCGCATAACCCTAACCCTAACCCCAACCCTAACCCTCACCCTAACCCCAGTTTCTGGCAGGGCCTGGAGCAGAGCCCACCTGCCCCCTTCCTGCACTCCAGACAAAACTGGTGCTGCGAGAAATGTAGGTGCAGCCCCGCACATCCATTCGCATGTCCTTTGCAGCCCCACCGTAGATGGGGCCCTAGGCTTTCTCTCTCGCCTAACCCTAACCCTAACCCTAACCCTAACCCTAACCCTAACCCTAACCCTAACCCTAACCCCAGTTTCTGGCAGGGCCTGGAGCAGAGCCCACCTGCCCCCTTCCTGCGCTCCAGACAAAACTGGTGCTGCGAGAAATGTAGGTGCAGCCCCGCACATCCATTCGCATGTCCTTTGCAGCCCCACTGCAGATGGGGCCCTAGCCTTTCTCTCTCTCCTAACCCTAACCCGAACCCTAACCCTAACCCGAACCCTCACCCTAACCCCAGTTTCTGGCAGGGCCTGGAGCAGAGCCCACCTGCCCCCTTCCTGCACTCCAGACAAAACTGGTGCTGCGAGAAATGTAGGTGCAGCCCCGCACATCCATTCGCATGTCCTTTGCAGCCCCACTGCAGATGGGGCCCTAGGCTCTCTCTCTCTTCTAACCCGAACCCTAACCCTAACCCTAACCCTAACCCTAACCCTAGTTTCTGGCAGGGCCTGGAGCAGAGCCCACCTGCCCCCTTCCTGCACTCCAGACAAAACTGGTGCTGCGAGAAATGTAGGTGCAGCCCCGCACATCCATTCGCATGTCCTTTGCAGCCCCACCAGAGATGGGGCCCTAGCCTTTCTCTCTCGCATAACCCTAACCCTAACCCTAACCCGAACCCGAACCCTAATCCCAGTTTCTGGCAGGGCCTGGAGCAGAGACCACCTGCCCCCTTCCTGCACTCCAGACAAAACTGGTGCTGCGAGAAATGTAGGTGCAGCCCCGCACATCCATTCGCATGTCCTTTGCAGCCCCACTGCAGATGGGGCCCTAGGCTTTCTCTCTCGCCTAACCCGAACCCTAACCCTAACCCGAACCCGAACCCCAGTTTCTGGCAGGGCCTGGAGCAGAGCCCACCTGCCCCCTTCCTGCACTCCAGACAAAACTGGTGCTGCGAGAAATGTAGGTGCAGCCCCACACATCCATTCGCATGTCCTTTGCAGCCCCACTGCAGATGGGGCCCTAGGCTTTCTCTCTCGCCTAACCCGAACCCTAACCCTGACCCGAACCCGAAACCTAACCCTAACCCCAGTTTCTGGCAGGGCCTGGAGCAGAGCCCACCTGCCCCCTTCCTGCACTCCAGACAAAACTGGTGCTGCGAGAAATGTAGGTGCAGCCCCGCACATCCATTCGCATGTCCTTTGCAGCCCCACTGCAGATGGGGCCCTAGGCTCTGTCTCTCTACTAACCCGCACCCGAACCACAACCCTAACCCTAACCCTAACCCTAACCCCAGTTTCTGGCAGGGCCTGGAGCAGAGACCACCTGCCCCCTTCCTGCACTCCAGACAAAACTGGTGCTGCGAGAAATGTAGGTGCAGCCCCGCACATCCATTCGCATGTCCTTTGCAGCCCCACTGCAGATGGGGCCCTAGCCTTTCTCTCTCGCATAACCCTAAGCCTAACCCTAACCCCAACCCTAACCCTCACCCTAACCCCAGTTTCTGGCAGGGCCTGGAGCAGAGCCCACCTGCCCCCTTCCTGCACTCCAGACAAAACTGGTGCTGCGAGAAATGTAGGTGCAGCCCCGCACATCCATTCGCATGTCCTTTGCAGCCCCACTGCAGATGGGGCCCTAGCCTTTCTCTCTCGCCTAACCCTAACCCTAACCCTAACCCTAACCCTAACCCCAGTTTCTGGCAGGGCCTGGAGCAGAGCCCACCTGCCCCCTTCCTGCACTCCAGACAAAACTGGTGCTGCGAGAAATGTAGGTGCAGCCCCGCACATCCATTCGCATGTCCTTTGCAGCCCCACTGCAGATGGGGCCCTAGCCTTTCTCTCTCGCCTAACCCGAACCCTAACCCTAACCCGAACCCGAAACCCAGTTTCTGGCAGGGCCTGGAGCAGAGACCACCTGCCCCCTTCCTGCACTCCAGACAAAACTGGTGCTGCGAGAAATGTAGGTGCAGCCCCGCACATCCATTCGCATGTCCTTTGCAGCCCCACTGTAGATGGGGCCCTAGGCTTTCTCTCTCGCCTAAGCCGAACCCTAACCCTAACCCTAACCCTAACCCGAACCCTAACCCCAGTTTCTGGCAGGGCCTGGAGCAGAGCCCACCTGCCCCCTTCCTGCACTCCAGACAAAACTGGTGCTGCGAGAAATGTAGGTGCAGCCCCGCACATCCATTCGCATGTCCTTTGCAGCCCCACTGCAGATGGGGCCCTAGGCTCTCTCTCTCTTCTAACCCTAACCCTAACCCGAACCCGAACCCGAACCCTAACCCTAACCCTAACCCTAACCCTAGTTTCTGGCAGGGCCTGGAGCAGAGCCCACCTGCCCCCTTCCTGCACTCCAGACCAAAGTGGTGCTGCGAGAAATGTAGGTGCAGCCCCGCACATCCATTCGCATGTCCTTTGCAGCCCCACTGCAGATGGGGCCCTAGGCTTTCTCTCTCGCCTAACCCTAACCCTAACCCTAACCCTAACCCTAACCCTAACCCCAACCCTAACCCTAACCCTAACCCGAACCCGAACCCTAACCCCAGTTTCTGGCAGGGCCTGGAGCAGAGCCCACCTGCCCCCTTCCTGCACTCCAGACAAAACTGGTGCTGCGAGAAATGTAGGTGCAGCCCCGCACATCCATTCGCATGTCCTTTGCAGCCCCACTGCAGATGGGGCCCTAGGCTCTCTCTCTCTCCTAACCCTAACCCTAACCCTAACCCTAACCCTAACCCCAACCCTAACCCGAACCCTAACCCTAACCCAAACCCTAACCCCAGTTTCTGGCAGGGCCTGGAGCAGAGCCCACCTGCCCCCTTCCTGCACTCCAGACAAAACTGGTGCTGCGAGAAATGTAGGTGCAGCCCCACACATCCATTCGCATGTCCTTTGCAGCCCCACTGTAGATGGGGCCCTAGGCTTTCTCTCTCGCCTAACCCTAACCCTAACCCTAACCCTAACCCTAACCCCAGTTTCTGGCAGGGCCTGGAGCAGAGACCACCTGCCCCCTTCCTGCACTCCAGACAAAACTGGTGCTGCGAGAAATGTAGGTGCAGCCCCGCACATCCATTCGCATGTCCTTTGCAGCCCCACTGCAGATGGGGCCCTAGCCTTTCTCTCTCTCCTAACCCGAACCCTAACCCTAACCCGAACCCGAACCCTAGTTTCTGGCAGGGCCTGGAGCAGAGCCCACCTGCCCCCTTCCTGCACTCCAGACAAAAGTGGTGCTGCGAGAAATGTAGGTGCAGCCCCGCACATCCATTCGCATGTCCTTTGCAGCCCCACCGTAGATGGGGCCCTAGGCTTTCTCTCTCGCCTAACCCTAACCCTAACCCTAACCCTAACCCGAACCCTAACGCTAACCCCAGTTTCTGGCAGGGCCTGGAGCAGAGCCCACCTGCCCCCTTCCTGCACTCCAGACAAAACTGGTGCTGCAAGAAATGTAGGTGCAGCCCCGCACATCCATTCGCATGTCCTTTGCAGCCCCACTGCAGATGGGGCCCTAGGCTTTCTCTCTCGCCTAACCCGAACCCTAACCCTAACCCTAACCCTAACCCTAACCCTAACCCTAACCCTAACCCTAACCCTAACCCCAGTTTCTGGCAGGGCCTGGAGCAGAGCCCACCTGCCCCCTTCCTGCACTCCAGACAAAACTGGTTCTGCAAGAAATGTAGGTGCAGCCCCGCACATCCATTCGCATGTCCTTTGCAGCCCCACTGCAGATGGGGCCCTAGCCTTTCTCTCTCGCCTAACCCTAACCCTAACCCTAACCCTAACCCTAACCCCAGTTTCTGGCAGGGCCTGGAGCAGAGCCCACCTGCCCCCTTCCTGCACTCCAGACAAAACTGGTGCTGCGAGAAATGTAGGTGCAGCCCCGCACATCCATTCGCATGTCCTTTGCAGCCCCACTGCAGATGGGGCCCTAGGCTTTCTCTCTCGCCTAACCCTAACCCTAACCCTAACACGAACCCGAACCCTAATCCCAGTTTCTGGCAGGGCCTGGAGCAGAGACCACCTGCCCCCTTCCTGCACTCCAGACAAAACTGGTGCTGCGAGAAATGTAGGTGCAGCCCCGCACATCCATTCGCATGTCCTTTGCAGCCCCACTGCAGATGGGGCCCTAGGCTTTCTCTCTCTCCTAACCCGAACCCTAACCCTAACCCCAACCCGAACCCCAGTTTCTGGCAGGGCCTGGAGCAGAGCCCACCTGCCCCCTTCCTGCACTCCAGACAAAACTGGTGCTGCGAGAAATGTAGGTGCAGCCCCGCACATCCATTCGCATGTCCTTTGCAGCCCCACTGCAGATGGGGCCCTAGGCTCTCTCTCTCTTCTAACCCTAACCCTAACCCGAACCCGAACCCGAACCCTAACCCTAACCCTAACCCTAACCCTAGTTTCTGGCAGGGCCTGGAGCAGAGCCCACCTGCCCCCTTCCTGCACTCCAGACCAAAGTGGTGCTGCGAGAAATGTAGGTGCAGCCCCGCACATCCATTCGCATGTCCTTTGCAGCCCCACTGCAGATGGGGCCCTAGGCTTTCTCTCTCGCCTAACCCTAACCCTAACCCTAACCCTAACCCTAACCCTAACCCCAACCCTAACCCTAACCCTAACCCGAACCCGAACCCTAACCCCAGTTTCTGGCAGGGCCTGGAGCAGAGCCCACCTGCCCCCTTCCTGCACTCCAGACAAAACTGGTGCTGCGAGAAATGTAGGTGCAGCCCCGCACATCCATTCGCATGTCCTTTGCAGCCCCACTGCAGATGGGGCCCTAGCCTTTCTCTCTCTCCTAACCCTAACCCTAACCCTAACCCTAACCCTAACCCTAACCCTAACCCGAACCCTAACCCTAACCCTAACCCTAACCCTAGTTTCTGGCAGGGCCTGGAGCAGAGCCCACCTGCCCCCTTCCTGCACTCCAGACCAAAGTGGTGCTGCGAGAAATGTAGGTGCAGCCCCGCACATCCATTCGCATGTCCTTTGCAGCCCCACTGCAGATGGGGCCCTAGGCTTTCTCTCTCGCCTAACCCTAACCCTAACCCTAACCCTAACCCTAACCCTAACCCCAACCCTAACCCTAACCCTAACCCGAACCCGAACCCTAACCCCAGTTTCTGGCAGGGCCTGGAGCAGAGCCCACCTGCCCCCTTCCTGCACTCCAGACAAAACTGGTGCTGCGAGAAATGTAGGTGCAGCCCCGCACATCCATTCGCATGTCCTTTGCAGCCCCACTGCAGATGGGGCCCTAGGCTCTCTCTCTCTCCTAACCCTAACCCTAACCCTAACCCTAACCCTAACCCCAACCCTAACCCGAACCCTAACCCTAACCCAAACCCTAACCCCAGTTTCTGGCAGGGCCTGGAGCAGAGCCCACCTGCCCCCTTCCTGCACTCCAGACAAAACTGGTGCTGCGAGAAATGTAGGTGCAGCCCCACACATCCATTCGCATGTCCTTTGCAGCCCCACTGTAGATGGGGCCCTAGGCTTTCTCTCTCGCCTAACCCTAACCCTAACCCTAACCCTAACCCTAACCCCAGTTTCTGGCAGGGCCTGGAGCAGAGACCACCTGCCCCCTTCCTGCACTCCAGACAAAACTGGTGCTGCGAGAAATGTAGGTGCAGCCCCGCACATCCATTCGCATGTCCTTTGCAGCCCCACTGCAGATGGGGCCCTAGCCTTTCTCTCTCTCCTAACCCGAACCCTAACCCTAACCCGAACCCGAACCCTAGTTTCTGGCAGGGCCTGGAGCAGAGCCCACCTGCCCCCTTCCTGCACTCCAGACAAAAGTGGTGCTGCGAGAAATGTAGGTGCAGCCCCGCACATCCATTCGCATGTCCTTTGCAGCCCCACCGTAGATGGGGCCCTAGGCTTTCTCTCTCGCCTAACCCTAACCCTAACCCTAACCCTAACCCGAACCCTAACGCTAACCCCAGTTTCTGGCAGGGCCTGGAGCAGAGCCCACCTGCCCCCTTCCTGCACTCCAGACAAAACTGGTGCTGCAAGAAATGTAGGTGCAGCCCCGCACATCCATTCGCATGTCCTTTGCAGCCCCACTGCAGATGGGGCCCTAGGCTTTCTCTCTCGCCTAACCCGAACCCTAACCCTAACCCTAACCCTAACCCTAACCCTAACCCTAACCCTAACCCTAACCCTAACCCCAGTTTCTGGCAGGGCCTGGAGCAGAGCCCACCTGCCCCCTTCCTGCACTCCAGACAAAACTGGTGCTGCAAGAAATGTAGGTGCAGCCCCGCACATCCATTCGCATGTCCTTTGCAGCCCCACTGCAGATGGGGCCCTAGCCTTTCTCTCTCGCCTAACCCTAACCCTAACCCTAACCCTAACCCTAACCCCAGTTTCTGGCAGGGCCTGGAGCAGAGCCCACCTGCCCCCTTCCTGCACTCCAGACAAAACTGGTGCTGCGAGAAATGTAGGTGCAGCCCCGCACATCCATTCGCATGTCCTTTGCAGCCCCACTGCAGATGGGGCCCTAGGCTTTCTCTCTCGCCTAACCCTAACCCTAACCCTAACACGAACCCGAACCCTAATCCCAGTTTCTGGCAGGGCCTGGAGCAGAGACCACCTGCCCCCTTCCTGCACTCCAGACAAAACTGGTGCTGCGAGAAATGTAGGTGCAGCCCCGCACATCCATTCGCATGTCCTTTGCAGCCCCACTGCAGATGGGGCCCTAGGCTTTCTCTCTCTCCTAACCCGAACCCTAACCCTAACCCCAACCCGAACCCCAGTTTCTGGCAGGGCCTGGAGCAGAGCCCACCTGCCCCCTTCCTGCACTCCAGACAAAACTGGTGCTGCGAGAAATGTAGGTGCAGCCCCACAAATCCATTCGCATGTCCTTTGCAGCCCCACTGCAGATGGGGCCCTAGCCTTTCTCTCTCTCCTAAACCGAACCCGAACCCTAACCCTAACCCGAACCCCAGTTTCTGGCAGGGCCTGGAGCAGAGCCCACATGCCCCCTTCCTGCACTCCAGACAAAACTGGTGCTGCGAGAAATGTAGGTGCAGCCCCGCACATCCATTCGCATGTCCTTTGCAGCCCCACTGCAGATGGGGCCCTAGCCTTTCTCTCTCTCCTAACCCTAACCCTAACCCTAACCCGAACCCTAACCTTAACCCTAACCCTAACCCCAGTTTCTGGCAGGGCCTGGAGCAGAGCCCACCTGCCCCCTTCCTGCACTCCAGACAAAACTGGTGCTGCGAGAAATGTAGGTGCAGCCCCGCACATCCATTCGCATGTCCTTTGCAGCCTCACCGTAGATGGGGCCCTAGCCTTTCTCTCCCTCCTAACCCGAACCCTAACCCGAACCCTAACCCTAACCCTAACCCTAACCCTAACCCTAACCCTAACCTTAACCCTAACCCTAAATGCAGTTTCTGGCAGGGCCTGGAGCAGAGCCCACCTGCCCCCTTCCTGCACTCCAGACAAAACTGGTGCTGCGAGAAATGTAGGTGCAGCCCCGCACATCCATTCGCATGTCCTTTGCAGCCCCACTGCAGATGGGGCCCTAGCCTTTCTCTCTCGCCTAACCCGAACCCTAACCCTAACCTTAACCCTAACCCCAGTTTCTGGCAGGGCCTGGAGCAGAGCCCACCTGCCCCCTTCCTGCACTCCAGACAAAACTGGTGCTGCGAGAAATGTAGGTGCAGCCCCGCACATCCATTCGCATGTCCTTTGCAGCCTCACCGTAGATGGGGCCCTAGCCTTTCTCTCCCTCCTAACCCGAACCCTAACCCGAACCCTAACCCTAACCCTAACCCTAACCCTAACCCTAACCCTAACCTTAACCCTAACCCTAAATGCAGTTTCTGGCAGGGCCTGGAGCAGAGCCCACCTGCCCCCTTCCTGCACTCCAGACAAAACTGGTGCTGCGAGAAATGTAGGTGCAGCCCCGCACATCCATTCGCATGTCCTTTGCAGCCCCACTGCAGATGGGGCCCTAGCCTTTCTCTCTCGCCTAACCCGAACCCTAACCCTAACCCGAACCCTAACCCCAGTTTCTGGCAGGGCCTGGAGCAGAGACCACCTGCCCCCTTCCTACGCTCCAGACAAAACTGGTGCTGCGAGAAATGTAGGTGCAGCCCCGCACATCCATTCGCATGTCCTTTGCAGCCCCACTGCAGATGGGGCCCTAGGCTTTCTCTCTCTCCTAACCCGAACCCTAACCCTAACCCTAACCCTAACCCTAACCCTAACCCTAGTTTCTGGCAGGGCCTGGAGCAGATCCCACCTGCCCCCTTCATGCACTCCAGACAAAACTGGTGCTGCGAGAAATGTAGGTGCAGCCCCGCACATCCATTCGCATGTCCTTTGCAGCCCCACTGCAGATGGGGCCCTAGCCTTTCTCTCTCTCCTAACCCTAACCCTAACCCTTACCCGAACCCGAACCCTAACCCTAACCCCAGTTTCTGGCAGGGCCTGGAGCAGAGCCCACCTGCCCCCTTCCTGCACTCCAGACAAAACAGGTGCTGCGAGAAATGTAGGTGCAGCCCCGCACATCCATTCGCATGTCCTTTGCAGCCCCACTGCAGATGGGGCCCTAGCCTTTCTCTCTCTCCTAACCCGAACCCTAACCCTAACCCTAACCCTAACCCCAACCCTAACCCGAACCCGAACCCTAACCCTAACCCCAGTTTCTGGCAGGGCCTGGAGCAGAGCCCACCTGCCCCCTTCCTGCACTCCAGACAAAAGTGGTGCTGCGAGAAATGTAGGTGCAGCCCCGCACATCCATTCGCATGTCCTTTGCAGCCTCACCGTAGATGGGGCCCTAGCCTTTCTGTCCCTCCTAACCCGAACCCTAACCCGAACCCTAACCCTAACCCTAACCCTAACCCTAACCCTAACCCTAACCCTAACCCTAACCTTAACCCTAACCCTAAATGCAGTTTCTGGCAGGGCCTGGAGCAGAGCCCACCTGCCCCCTTCCTGCACTCCAGACAAAACTGGTGCTGCGAGAAATGTAGGTGCAGCCCCGCACATCCATTCGCATGTCCTTTGCAGCCCCACTGCAGATGGGGCCCTAGCCTTTCTCTCTCGCCTAACCCGAACCCTAACCCTAACCCTAACCCTAACCCCAGTTTCTGGCAGGGCCTGGAGCAGAGCCCACCTGCCCCCTTCCTGCACTCCAGACAAAACTGGTGCTGCGAGAAATGTAGGTGCAGCCCCGCACATCCATTCGCATGTCCTTTGCAGCCCCACTGCAGATGGGGCCCTAGCCTTTCTCTCTCGCCTAACCCGAACCCTAACCCTAACCCGAACCCGAACCCCAGTTTCTGGCAGGGCCTGGAGCAGAGCCCACCTGCCCCCTTCCTGCACTCCAGACAAAACTGGTGCTGCAAGAAATGTAGGTGCAGCCCCACACATCCATTCGCATGTCCTTTGCAGCCCCACTGCAGATGGGGCCCTAGCCTTTCTCTCTCGCCTAACCCAAACCCTAACCCTAACCCTAACCCTAACCCCAGTTTCTGGCAGGGCCTGGAGCAGAGCCCACCTGCCCCCTTCCTGCACTCCAGACAAAACTGGTGCTGCGAGAAATGTAGGTGCAGCCCCGCACATCCATTCGCATGTCCTTTGCAGCCCCACCGTAGATGGGGCCCTAGGCTTTCTCTCTCGCCTAACCCTAACCCTAACCCTAACCCTAACCCTAACCCTAGTTTCTGGCAGGGCCTGGAGCAGAGCCCACCTGCCCCCTTCCTGCACTCCAGACAAAACTGGTGCTGCGAGAAATGTAGGTGCAGCCCCACACATCCATTCGCATGTCCTTTGCAGCCCCACTGCAGATGGGGCCCTAGCCTTTCTCTCTCTCCTAACCCTAACCCTAACCCTAACCCGAACCCGAACCCTAACCCTAACCCCAGTTTCTGACAGGGCCTGGAGCAGAGACCACCTGCCCCCTTCCTGCACTCCAGACAAAACTGGTGCTGCGAGAAATGTAGGTGCAGCCCCGCACATCCATTCGCATGTCCTTTGCAGCCCCACTGCAGATGGGGCCCTAGCCTTTCTCTCTCTCCTAACCCTAACCCTAACCCTAACCCTAACCCTAACTGCAGTTTCTGGCAGGGCCTGGAGCAGAGCCCACCTGCCCCCTTCCTGCACTCCAGACAAAACTGGTGCTGCGAGAAATGTAGGTGCAGCCCCGCACATCCATTCGCATGTCCTTTGCAGCCCCACTGCAGATGGGGCCCTAGCCTTTCTCTCTCTCCTAACCCTAACCCTAACCCTAACCCCAACCCTAACCCTAACCCTAACCCTAACCCTAACCCTAACCCTAACCCCAGTTTCTGGCAGGGCCTGGAGCAGAGCCCACCTGACCCCTTCCTGCACTCCAGACAAAACTGGTGCTGCGAGAAATGTAGGTGCAGCCCCGCACATCCATTCGCATGTCCTTTGCAGCCCCACTGCAGATGGGGCCCTAGGCTTTCTCTCTCGACTAACCCTAACCCTAACCCTAACCCTAATCCTAACCCCAGTTTCCGGCAGGGCCTGGAGCAGAGACCACCTGCCCCCTTCCTGCACTCCAGACAAAACTGGTGCTGCGAGAAATGTAGGTGCAGCCCCGCACATCCATTCGCATGTCCTTTGCAGCCCCACTGCAGATGGGGCCCTAGCCTTTCTCTCTCGCCTAACCCAAACCCTAACCCTAACCCTAACCCGAACCCCAGTTTCTGGCAGGGCCTGGAGCAGAGCCCACCTGCCCCCTTCCTGCACTCCAGACAAAACTGGTGCTGCGAGAAATGTAGGTGCAGCCCCGCACATCCATTCGCATGTCCTTTGCAGCCCCACTGCAGATGGGGCCCTAGCCTTTCTCTCTCTCCTAACCCTAACCCTAACCCTAACCCGAACCCTAACCCTAACCCCAGTTTCTGGCAGGGCCTGGAGCAGAGCCCACCTGCCCCCTTCCTGCACTCCAGACAAAACTGGTGCTGCGAGAAATGTAGGTGCAGCCCCGCACATCCACTCACATATCCTTTGCAGCCCCACTGCAGATGGGGCCCTAGGCTTTCTCTCTCGCCTAACCCTAACCCTAACCCTAACCCGAACCCTAACCCTAACCCCAGTTTCTGGCAGGGCCTGGAGCAGAGCCCACCTGCCCCCTTCCTGCACTCCAGACAAAACTGGTGCTGCGAGAAATATAAGTGCAGCCCCACACATCCATTCGCATGTCCTTTGCAGCCCCACTGCAGATGGGGCCCTAGCCTTTCTCTCTCGCATAACCCTAAACCTAACCCTAACCCTAACCCGAACCCTAACCCTAACCCTAACCCCAGTTTCTGGCAGGGCCTGGAGCAGAGCCCACATGCCCCCTTCCTGCACTCCAGACAAAACTGGTGCTGCGAGAAATGTAGGTGCACCCCGCACATCCATTCGCATGTCCTTTGCAGCCCCACTGCAGATGGGGCCCTAGCCTTTCTCTCTCGCCTAACCCTAACCCTAACCCTAACCCTAACCCTAACCCCAGTTTCTGGCAGGGCCTGGAGCAGAGCCCACCTGCCCCCTTCCTGCACTCCAGACAAAACTGGTGCTGCAAGAAATGTAGGTGCAGCCCCGCACATCCATTCGCATGTCCTTGCAGCCCAACTGCAGATGGGGCCCTAGCCTTTCTCTCTCGCCTAACCCTAACCCTAACCCTAACCCTAATCCTAACCCCAGTTTCTGGCAGGGCCTGGAGCAGAGCCCACCTGACCCCTTCCTGCACTCCAGACAAAAGTGGTGCTGCGAGAAATGTAGGTGCAGCCCCGCACATCCATTCGCATGTCCTTTGCAGCCCCACTGCAGATGGGGCCCTAGCCTTTCTCTCTCTCCTAACCCGAACCCGAACCCTAACCCTAACCGTAACTGCAGTTTCTGGCAGGGCCTGGAGCAGAGCCCACCTGCCCCCTTCCTGCACTCCAGACAAAAGTGGTGCTGCGAGAAATGTAGGTGCAGCCCCGCACATCCATTCGCATGTCCTTTGCAGCCCCACTGCAGATGGGGCCCTAGCCTTTCTCTCTCGCCTAACCCTAACCCTAACCCTAACCCCAACCCTAACCCTAACCCTAACCCTAACCCCAGTTTCTGGCAGGGCCTGGAGCAGAGCCCACCTGCCCCCTTCCTGCACTCCAGACAAAACTGGTGCTGCGAGAAATGTAGGTGCAGCCCCACACATCCATTCGCATGTCCTTTGCAGCCCCACTGCAGATGGGGCCCTAGCCTTTCTCTCTCGCATAACCCTAAAGCTAACCCTAACCCTAACCCTAACCCGAACCCTAACCCTAACCCCAGTTTCTGGCAGGGCCTGGAGCAGAGCCCACCTGCCCCCTTCCTGCACTCCAGACAAAACTGGTGCTGCGAGAAATGTAGGTGCAGCCCCGCACATCCATTCGCATGTCCTTTGCAGCCCCACTGCAGAGGGGCCCTAGCCTTTCTCTCTCGCATAACCCTAAAGCTAACCCTAACCCTAACCCTAACCCGAACCCTAACCCCAGTTTCTGGCAGGGCCTGGAGCAGAGCCCACCTGCCCCCTTCCTGCACTCCAGACAAAAGTGGTGCTGCGAGAAATGTAGGTGCAGCCCCGCACATCCATTCGCATGTCCTTTGCAGCCCCACTGCAGATGGGGCCCTAGGCTTTCTCTCTCGCCTAACCCGAACCCTAACCCTAACCCTAACCCTAACCCTAACCCTAACCCTAACCCTAACCCCAGTTTCTGGCAGGGCCTGGAGCAGAGCCCACCTGCCCCCTTCCTGCACTCCAGACAAAACTGGTGCTGCAAGAAATGTAGGTGCAGCCCCGCACATCCATTCGCATGTCCTTTGCAGCCCCACTGCAGATGGGGCCCTAGCCTTTCTCTCTCGCCTAACCCTAACCCTAACCCTAACCCTAACCCTAACCCCAGTTTCTGGCAGGGCATGGAGCAGAGCCCACCTGCCCCCTTCCTGCACTCCAGACAAAACTGGTGCTGCGAGAAATGTAGGTGCAGCCCCGCACATCCATTCGCATGTCCTTTGCAGCCCCACTGCAGATGGGGCCCTAGGCTTTCTCTCTCGCCTAACCCTAACCCTAACCCTAACACGAACCCGAACCCTAATCCCAGTTTCTGGCAGGGCCTGGAGCAGAGACCACCTGCCCCCTTCCTGCACTCCAGACAAAACTGGTGCTGCGAGAAATGTAGGTGCAGCCCCGCACATCCATTCGCATGTCCTTTGCAGCCCCACTGCAGATGGGGCCCTAGGCTTTCTCTCTCTCCTAACCCTAACCCTAACCCTAACCCCAACCCGAACCCCAGTTTCTGGCAGGGCCTGGAGCAGAGCCCACCTGCCCCCTTCCTGCACTCCAGACAAAACTGGTGCTGCGAGAAATGTAGGTGCAGCCCCACAAATCCATTCGCATGTCCTTTGCAGCCCCACTGCAGATGGGGCCCTAGCCTTTCTCTCTCTCCTAACCCGAACCCGAACCCTAACCCTAACCCGAACCCCAGTTTCTGGCAGGGCCTGGAGCAGAGCCCACATGCCCCCTTCCTGCACTCCAGACAAAACTGGTGCTGCGAGAAATGTAGGTGCAGCCCCGCACATCCATTCGCATGTCCTTTGCAGCCCCACTGCAGATGGGGCCCTAGCCTTTCTCTCTCTCCTAACCCTAACCCTAACCCTAACCCGAACCCTAACCTTAACCCTAACCCTAACCCCAGTTTCTGGCAGGGCCTGGAGCAGAGCCCACCTGCCCCCTTCCTGCACTCCAGACAAAACTGGTGCTGCGAGAAATGTAGGTGCAGCCCCGCACATCCATTCGCATGTCCTTTGCAGCCTCACCGTAGATGGGGCCCTAGCCTTTCTCTCCCTCCTAACCCGAACCCTAACCCGAACCCTAACCCTAACCCTAACCCTAACCCTAACCCTAACCCTAACCCTAACCTTAACCCTAACCCTAAATGCAGTTTCTGGCAGGGCCTGGAGCAGAGCCCACCTGCCCCCTTCCTGCACTCCAGACAAAACTGGTGCTGCGAGAAATGTAGGTGCAGCCCCGCACATCCATTCGCATGTCCTTTGCAGCCCCACTGCAGATGGGGCCCTAGCCTTTCTCTCTCGCCTAACCCGAACCCTAACCCTAACCTTAACCCTAACCCCAGTTTCTGGCAGGGCCTGGAGCAGAGCCCACCTGCCCCCTTCCTGCACTCCAGACAAAACTGGTGCTGCGAGAAATGTAGGTGCAGCCCCGCACATCCATTCGCATGTCCTTTGCAGCCTCACCGTAGATGGGGCCCTAGCCTTTCTCTCCCTCCTAACCCGAACCCTAACCCGAACCCTAACCCTAACCCTAACCCTAACCCTAACCCTAACCCTAACCTTAACCCTAACCCTAAATGCAGTTTCTGGCAGGGCCTGGAGCAGAGCCCACCTGCCCCCTTCCTGCACTCCAGACAAAACTGGTGCTGCGAGAAATGTAGGTGCAGCCCCGCACATCCATTCGCATGTCCTTTGCAGCCCCACTGCAGATGGGGCCCTAGCCTTTCTCTCTCGCCTAACCCGAACCCTAACCCTAACCCGAACCCTAACCCCAGTTTCTGGCAGGGCCTGGAGCAGAGACCACCTGCCCCCTTCCTACGCTCCAGACAAAACTGGTGCTGCGAGAAATGTAGGTGCAGCCCCGCACATCCATTCGCATGTCCTTTGCAGCCCCACCGTAGATGGGGCCCTAGGCTTTCTCTCTCTCCTAACCCGAACCCTAACCCTAACCCTAACCCTAACCCTAACCCTAACCCTAGTTTCTGGCAGGGCCTGGAGCAGATCCCACCTGACCCCTTCATGCACTCCAGACAAAACTGGTGCTGCGAGAAATGTAGGTGCAGCCCCGCACATCCATTCGCATGTCCTTTGCAGCCCCACTGCAGATGGGGCCCTAGCCTTTCTCTCTCTCCTAACCCTAACCCTAACCCTTACCCGAACCCTAACCCTAACCCTAACCCCAGTTTCTGGCAGGGCCTGGAGCAGAGCCCACCTGCCCCCTTCCTGCACTCCAGACAAAACAGGTGCTGCGAGAAATGTAGGTGCAGCCCCGCACATCCATTCGCATGTCCTTTGCAGCCCCACTGCAGATGGGGCCCTAGCCTTTCTCTCTCTCCTAACCCGAACCCTAACCCTAACCCTAACCCTAACCCCAACCCTAACCCGAACCCTAACCCTAACCCTAACCCTAACCCCAGTTTCTGGCAGGGCCTGGAGCAGAGCCCACCTGCCCCCTTCCTGCACTCCAGACAAAAGTGGTGCTGCGAGAAATGTAGGTGCAGCCCCGCACATCCATTCGCATGTCCTTTGCAGCCTCACCGTAGATGGGGCCCTAGCCTTTCTGTCCCTCCTAACCCGAACCCTAACCCGAACCCTAACCCTAACCCTAACCCTAACCCTAACCCTAACCCTAACCCTAACCCTAACCCTAACCTTAACCCTAACCCTAAATGCAGTTTCTGGCAGGGCCTGGAGCAGAGCCCACCTGCCCCCTTCCTGCACTCCAGACAAAACTGGTGCTGCGAGAAATGTAGGTGCAGCCCCGCACATCCATTCGCATGTCCTTTGCAGCCCCACTGCAGATGGGGCCCTAGCCTTTCTCTCTCGCCTAACCCGAACCCTAACCCTAACCCGAACCCGAACCCTAACCCCAGTTTCTGGCAGGGCCTGGAGCAGAGCCCACCTGCCCCCTTCCTGCACTCCAGACAAAACTGGTGCTGCGAGAAATGTAGGTGCAGCCCCGCACATCCATTCGCATGTCCTTTGCAGCCCCACTGCAGATGGGGCCCTAGCCTTTCTCTCTCGCCTAACCCGAACCCTAACCCTAACCCTAACCCTAACCCCAGTTTCTGGCAGGGCCTGGAGCAGAGCCCACCTGCCCCCTTCCTGCACTCCAGACAAAACTGGTGCTGCAAGAAATGTAGGTGCAGCCCCACACATCCATTCGCATGTCCTTTGCAGCCCCACTGCAGATGGGGCCCTAGCCTTTCTCTCTCGCCTAACCCAAACCCTAACCCTAACCCTAACCCTAACCCCAGTTTCTGGCAGGGCCTGGAGCAGAGCCCACCTGCCCCCTTCCTGCACTCCAGACAAAACTGGTGCTGCGAGAAATGTAGGTGCAGCCCCGCACATCCATTCGCATGTCCTTTGCAGCCCCACCGTAGATGGGGCCCTAGGCTTTCTCTCTCGCCTAACCCTAACCCTAACCCTAACCCTAACCCTAACCCTAGTTTCTGGCAGGGCCTGGAGCAGAGCCCACCTGCCCCCTTCCTGCACTCCAGACAAAACTGGTGCTGCGAGAAATGTAGGTGCAGCCCCACACATCCATTCGCATGTCCTTTGCAGCCCCACTGCAGATGGGGCCCTAGCCTTTCTCTCTCTCCTAACCCTAACCCTAACCCTAACCCGAACCCGAACCCTAACCCTAACCCCAGTTTCTGACAGGGCCTGGAGCAGAGACCACCTGCCCCCTTCCTGCACTCCAGACAAAACTGGTGCTGCGAGAAATGTAGGTGCAGCCCCGCACATCCATTCGCATGTCCTTTGCAGCCCCACTGCAGATGGGGCCCTAGCCTTTCTCTCTCTCCTAACCCTAACCCTAACCCTAACCCTAACCCTAACTGCAGTTTCTGGCAGGGCCTGGAGCAGAGCCCACCTGCCCCCTTCCTGCACTCCAGACAAAACTGGTGCTGCGAGAAATGTAGGTGCAGCCCCGCACATCCATTCGCATGTCCTTTGCAGCCCCACTGCAGATGGGGCCCTAGCCTTTCTCTCTCTCCTAACCCTAACCCTAACCCTAACCCCAACCCTAACCCTAACCCTAACCCTAACCCTAACCCTAACCCTAACCCCAGTTTCTGGCAGGGCCTGGAGCAGAGCCCACCTGACCCCTTCCTGCACTCCAGACAAAACTGGTGCTGCGAGAAATGTAGGTGCAGCCCCGCACATCCATTCGCATGTCCTTTGCAGCCCCACTGCAGATGGGGCCCTAGGCTTTCTCTCTCGACTAACCCTAACCCTAACCCTAACCCTAATCCTAACCCCACTTTCCGGCAGGGCCTGGAGCAGAGACCACCTGCCCCCTTCCTGCACTCCAGACAAAACTGGTGCTGCGAGAAATGTAGGTGCAGCCCCGCACATCCATTCGCATGTCCTTGCAGCCCAACTGCAGATGGGGCCCTAGCCTTTCTCTCTCTCCTAACCCTAACCCTAACCCTAACCCCAACCCTAACCCTAACCCTAACCCTAACCCTAACCCTAACCCTAACCCCAGTTTCTGGCAGGGCCTGGAGCAGAGCCCACATGCCCCCTTCCTGCACTCCAGACAAAACTGGTGCTGCGAGAAATGTAGGTGCACCCCGCACATCCATTCGCATGTCCTTTGCAGCCCCACTGCAGATGGGGCCCTAGCCTTTCTCTCTCGCCTAACCCTAACCCTAACCCTAACCCTAACCCTAACCCCAGTTTCTGGCAGGGCCTGGAGCAGAGCCCACCTGCCCCCTTCCTGCACTCCAGACAAAACTGGTGCTGCAAGAAATGTAGGTGCAGCCCCGCACATCCATTCGCATGTCCTTGCAGCCCAACTGCAGATGGGGCCCTAGCCTTTCTCTCTCGCCTAACCCTAACCCTAACCCTAACCCTAATCCTAACCCCAGTTTCTGGCAGGGCCTGGAGCAGAGCCCACCTGACCCCTTCCTGCACTCCAGACAAAAGTGGTGCTGCGAGAAATGTAGGTGCAGCCCCGCACATCCATTCGCATGTCCTTTGCAGCCCCACTGCAGATGGGGCCCTAGCCTTTCTCTCTCTCCTAACCCGAACCCGAACCCTAACCCTAACCGTAACTGCAGTTTCTGGCAGGGCCTGGAGCAGAGCCCACCTGCCCCCTTCCTGCACTCCAGACAAAAGTGGTGCTGCGAGAAATGTAGGTGCAGCCCCGAACATCCATTCGCATGTCCTTTGCAGCCCCACTGCAGATGGGGCCCTAGCCTTTCTCTCTCGCCTAACCCTAACCCTAACCCTAACCCCAACCCTAACCCTAACCCTAACCCTAACCCCAGTTTCTGGCAGGGCCTGGAGCAGAGCCCACCTGCCCCCTTCCTGCACTCCAGACAAAACTGGTGCTGCGAGAAATGTAGGTGCAGCCCCGCACATCCATTCGCATGTCCTTTGCAGCCCCACTGCAGATGGGGCCCTAGCCTTTCTCTCTCGCCTAACCCGAACCCTAACCCTAACCCGAACCCGAACCCTAACCCCAGTTTCTGGCAGGGCCTGGAGCAGAGCCCACCTGCCCCCTTCCTGCACTCCAGACAAAACTGGTGCTGCGAGAAATGTAGGTGCAGCCCCGCACATCCATTCGCATGTCCTTTGCAGCCCCACTGCAGAGGGGCCCTAGCCTTTCTCTCTCGCCTAACCCAAAGCCGAACCCTAACCCTAACCGTAACTGCAGTTTCTGGCAGGGCCTGGAGCAGAGCCCACCTGCCCCCTTCCTGCACTCCAGACAAAACTGGTGCTGCGAGAAATGTAGGTGCAGCCCCGCACATCCATTCGCATGTCCTTTGCAGCCCCACTGCAGATGGGGCCCTAGCCTTTCTCTCTTGCCTAACCCTAACCCTAACCCTAACCCCAACCCTAACCCTAACCCGAACCCTAACCACAGTTTCTGGCAGGGCCTGGAGCAGAGCCCACCTGCCCCCTTCCTGCACTCCAGACAAAACTGGTGCTGCGACAAATATAAGTGCAGCCCCACACATCCATTCGCATGTCCTTTGCAGCCCCACTGCAGATGGGGCCCTAGCCTTTCTCTCTCGCATAACCCTAAAGCTAACCCTAACCCTAACCCTAACCCGAACCCTAACCCTAACCCCAGTTTCTGGCAGGGCCTGGAGCAGAGCCCACCTGCCCCCTTCCTGCACTCCAGACAAAACTGGTGCTGCGAGAAATGTAGGTGCAGCCCCGCACATCCATTCGCATGTCCTTTGCAGCCCCACTGCAGATGGGGCCCTAGGCTTTCTCTCTCTCCTAACCCTAACCCTAACCCTAACCCGAACCCTAACCCTAACCCCAGTTTCTGGCAGGGCCTGGAGCAGAGACCACCTGCCCCCTTCCTGCACTCCAGACAAAACTGGTGCTGCGAGAAATGTAGGTGCAGCCCCGCACATCCATTCGCATGTCCTTTGCAGCCCCACTGCAGATGGGGCCCTAGCCTTTCTCTCTCTCCTAACCCGAACCCTAACCCTAACCCTAACCCCAGTTTCTGGCAGGGCCTGGAGCAGAGCCCACCTGCCCCCTTCCTGCACTCCAGACAAAACTGGTGCTGCGAGAAATGTAGGTGCAGCCCCGCACATCCATTCGCATGTCCTTTGCAGCCCCACTGCAGATGGGGCCCTAGGCTCTCTCTCTCTCCTAACCCGAACCCGAACCCTAACCCTAACCCTAACCCTAACCCTAACCCGAACCCGAACCCTAACCCTAACCCCAGTTTCTGGCAGGGCCTGGAGCAGAGACCACCTGCCCCCTTCCTGCACTCCAGACAAAACTGGTGCTGCGAGAAATGTAGGTGCAGCCCCGCACATCCATTCGCATGTCCTTTGCAGCCCCACTGCAGATGGGGCCCTAGCCTTTCTCTCTCTCCTAACCCGAACCCTAACCCTAACCCTAACCCTAACCCCAACCCTAACCCGAACCCTAACCCTAACCCTAACCCTAACCCCAGTTTCTGGCAGGGCCTGGAGCAGAGCCCACCTGCCCCCTTCCTGCACTCCAGACAAAACTGGTGCTGCGAGAAATGTAGGTGCAGCCCCGCACATCCATTCGCATGTCCTTTGCAGCCCCACCGTAGATGGGGCCCTAGGCTTTCTCTCTCGCCTAACCCTAACCCTAACCCTAACCCCAACCCTAACCCTAACCCTAACCCTAACCCTAACCCCAGTTTCTGGCAGGGCCTGGAGCAGAGCCCACCTGACCCCTTCCTGCACTCCAGACAAAACTCGTGCTGCGAGAAATATAAGTGCAGCCCCACACATCCATTCGCATGTCCTTTGCAGCCCCACTGCAGATGGGGCCCTAGGCTCTCTCTCTCTCCTAACCCTAACCCTAACCCTAACCCGAACCCTAACCCTAACCCCAGTTTCTGGCAGGGCCTGGAGCAGAGACCACCTGCCCCCTTCCTGCACTCCAGACAAAACTGGTGCTGCAAGAAATGTAGGTGCAGCCCCACACATCCATTCGCATGTCCTTTGCAGCCCCACTGCAGATGGGGCCCTAGCCTTTCTCTCTCGCCTAACCCAAACCCTAACCCTAACCCTAACCCTAACCCCAGTTTCTGGCAGGGCCTGGAGCAGAGCCCACCTGCCCCCTTCCTGCACTCCAGACAAAACTGGTGCTGCGAGAAATGTAGGTGCAGCCCCGCACATCCATTCGCATGTCCTTTGCAGCCCCACTGCAGATGGGGCCCTAGCCTTTCTCTCTCTCCTAACCCTAACCCTAACCCGAACCCTAACCCTAACCCCAGTTTCTGGCAGGGCCTGGAGCAGAGCCCACCTGCCCCCTTCCTGCACTCCAGACAAAACTGGTGCTGCGAGAAATGTAGGTGCAGCCCCGCACATCCATTCGCATGTCCTTTGCAGCCCCACTGCAGATGGGGCCCTAGCCTTTCTCTCTCTCCTAACCCGAACCCTAACCCTAACCCTAACCCTAACCCCAACCCTAACCCGAACCCTAACCCTAACCCAAACCCTAACCCCAGTTTCTGGCAGGGCCTGGAGCAGAGCCCACCTGCCCCCTTCCTGCACTCCAGACAAAACTGGTGCTGCGAGAAATGTAGGTGCAGCCCCGCACATCCATTCGCATGTCCTTTGCAGCCCCACTGCAGATGGGGCCCTAGCCTTTCTCTCTCTCCTAACCCTAACCCTAACCCTAACCCCAACCCTAACCCTAACCCTAACCCTAACCCTAACCCTAACCCCAGTTTCTGGCAGGGCCTGGAGCAGAGCCCACATGCCCCCTTCCTGCACTCCAGACAAAAGTGGTGCTGCGAGAAATGTAGGTGCAGCCCCGCACATCCATTCGCATGTCCTTTGCAGCCCCACTGCAGATGGGGCCCTAGCCTTTCTCTCTCTCCTAACCCGAACCCTAACCCTAACCCTAACCCTAACCCCAACCCTAACCCGAACCCTAACCCTAACCCTAACCCAAACCCTAACCCCAGTTTCTGGCAGGGCCTGGAGCAGAGCCCACCTGCCCCCTTCCTGCACTCCAGACAAAACTGGTGCTGCGAGAAATGTAGGTGCAGCCCCGCACATCCATTCGCATGTCCTTTGCAGCTCCACCGTAGATGGGGCCCTAGGCTTTCTCTCTCGCCTAACCCTAACCCTAACCCTAACCCCAACCCTAACCCTAACCCTAACCCTAACCCTAACCCCAGTTTCTGGCAGGGCCTGGAGCAGAGCCCACCTGACCCCTTCCTGCACTCCAGACAAAACTGGTGCTGCGAGAAATATAAGTGCAGCCCCACACATCCATTCGCATGTCCTTTGCAGCCCCACTGCAGATGGGGCCCTAGGCTGTCTCTCTCTCCTAACCCTAACCCTAACCCTAACCCGAACCCTAACCCTAACCCCAGTTTCTGGCAGGGCCTGGAGCAGAGACCACCTGCCCCCTTCCTGCACTCCAGACAAAACTGGTGCTGCGAGAAATGTAGGTGCAGCCCCGCACATCCATTCGCATGTCCTTTGCAGCCCCACTGCAGATGGGGCCCTAGCCTTTCTCTCTCGCCTAACCCTAACCCTAACCCGAACCCTAACCCTAACCGTAACCCCAGTTTCTGGCAGGGCCTGGAGCAGAGCCCATTGTGCCCCCTTCCTACACTCCAGACAAAACTGGTGCTGCGAGAAATGTAGGTGCAGCCCTGCACATCCATTCGCATGTCCTTTGCAGCCCCACTGCAGATGGGGCCCTAGCCTTTCTCTCTCGCCTAACCCGAACCCGAACCCTAACCCTAACCCGAACCCTAACCCGAACCCGAACCCTAACCCTAGTTTCTGGCAGGGCCTGGAGCAGATCCCACCTGCCCCGTTCCTGCACTCCAGACAAAACTGGTGCTGCGAGAAATGTAGGTGCAGCCCCGCACATCCATTCGCATGTCCTTTGCAGCCCCACTGCAGATGGGGCCCTAGCCTTTCTCTCTCGCCTAACCCGAACCCTAACCCTAACCCTAACCCTAACCCCAGTTTCTGGCAGGGCCTGGAGCAGAGCCCACCTGCCCCCTTCCTGCACTCCAGACAAAAGTGGTGCTGCGAGAAATGTAGGTGCAGCCCCGCACATCCATTCGCATGTCCTTTGCAGCCTCACCGTAGATGGGGCCCTAGCCTTTCTCTCCCTCCTAACCCGAACCCTAACCCGAACCCTAACCCTAACCCTAACCCTAACCCTAACCCTAACCCTAACCTTAACCCTAACCCTAAATGCAGTTTCTGGCAGGGCCTGGAGCAGAGCCCACCTGCCCCCTTCCTGCACTCCAGACAAAACTGGTGCTGCGAGAAATGTAGGTGCAGCCCCGCACATCCATTCGCATGTCCTTTGCAGCCCCACTGCAGATGGGGCCCTAGCCTTTCTCTCTCGCCTAACCCGAACCCTAACCCGAACCCGAACCCGAACCCCAGTTTCTGGCAGGGCCTGGAGCAGAGCCCACCTGCCCCCTTCCTGCACTCCAGACAAAACTGGTGCTGCAAGAAATGTAGGTGCAGCCCCACACATCCATTCGCATGTCCTTTGCAGCCCCACTGCAGATGGGGCCCTAGCCTTTCTCTCTCGCCTAACCCAAACCCTAACCCTAACCCTAACCCTAACCCCAGTTTCTGGCAGGGCCTGGAGCAGAGCCCACCTGACCCCTTCCTGCACTCCAGACAAAAGTGGTGCTGCGAGAAATGTAGGTGCAGCCCCGCACATCCATTCGCATGTCCTTTGCAGCCCCACCAGAGATGGGGCCCTAGGCTTTCTCTCTCTCCTAACCCTAACCCTAACCCTAACCCGAACCCGAACCCTAACCCTAACCCCAGTTTCTGGCAGGGCCTGGAGCAGAGACCACCTGCCCCCTTCCTGCACTCCAGACAAAACTGGTGCTGCGAGAAATGTAGGTGCAGCCCCGCACATCCATTCGCATGTCCTTTGCAGCCCCACTGCAGATGGGGCCCTAGCCTTTCTCTCTCTCCTAACCCGAACCCGAACCCGAACCCTAACCCTAACCCCAGTTTCTGGCAGGGCCTGGAGCAGAGCCCACCTGCCCCCTTCCTGCACTCCAGACAAAACTGGTGCTGCGAGAAATGTAGGTGCAGCCCCGCACATCCATTCGCATGTCCTTTGCAGCCCCACTGCAGATGGGGCCCTAGCCTTTCTCTCTCTCCTAACCCGAACCCGAACCCTAACCCTAACCCTAACCCCAACCCTAACCCGAACCCTAACCCTAACCCAAACCCTAACCCCAGTTTCTGGCAGGGCCTGGAGCAGAGCCCACCTGCCCCCTTCCTGCACTCCAGACAAAACTGGTGCTGCGAGAAATGTAGGTGCAGCCCCGCACATCCATTCGCATGTCCTTTGCAGCCCCACTGCAGATGGGGCCCTAGCCTTTCTCTCTCTCCTAACCCTAACCCTAACCCTAACCCCAACCCTAACCCTAACCCTAACCCTAACCCTAACCCTAACCCCAGTTTCTGGCAGGGCCTGGAGCAGAGCCCACCTGACCCCTTCCTGCACTCCAGACAAAACTGGTGCTGCGAGAAATATAAGTGCAGCCCCACACATCCATTCGCATGTCCTTTGCAGCCCCACTGCAGATGGGGCCCTAGGCTGTCTCTCTCTCCTAACCCTAACCCTAACCCTAACCCGAACCCTAACCCTAACCCCAGTTTCTGGCAGGGCCTGGAGCAGAGACCACCTGCCCCCTTCCTGCACTCCAGACAAAACTGGTGCTGCGAGAAATGTAGGTGCAGCCCCGCACATCCATTCGCATGTCCTTTGCAGCCCCACTGCAGATGGGGCCCTAGCCTTTCTCTCTCGCCTAACCCTAACCCTAACCCTAACCCGAACCCTAACCCTAACCCCAGTTTCTGGCAGGGCCTGGAGCAGAGCCCACCTGCCCCCTTCCTGCACTCCAGACAAAACTGGTGCTGCGAGAAATGTAGGTGCAGCCCCGCACATCCATTCGCATGTCCTTTGCAGCCCCACTGCAGATGGGGCCCTAGCCTTTCTCTCTCTCCTAACCCTAACCCTAACCCTAACCCTAATCCTAACCCCAGTTTCTGGCAGGGCCTGGAGCAGAGCCCACCTGCCCCCTTCCTGCACTCCAGACAAAAGTGGTGCTGCGAGAAATGTAGGTGCAGCCCCGCACATCCATTCGCATGTCCTTTGCAGCCCAACTGCAGATGGGGCCCTAGCCTTTCTCTCTCGCCTAACCCTAACCCTAACCCTAACCCTAATCCTAACCCCAGTTTCTGGCAGGGCCTGGAGCAGAGCCCACCTGACCCCTTCCTGCACTCCAGACAAAACTGGTGCTGCGAGAAATGTAGGTGCAGCCCCACACATCCATTCGCATGTCCTTTGCAGCCCCACTGCAGATGGGGCCCTAGGCTGTCTCTCTAGCCGAACCCGAACCCTAACCCTAACCCGAACCCTAACCCTAACCCCAGTTTCTGGCAGGGCCTGGAGCAGAGCCCACCTGCCCCCTTCCTGCACTCCAGACAAAAGTGGTGCTGCGAGAAATGTAGGTGCAGCCCCGCACATCCATTCGCATGTCCTTTGCAGCCCCACTGCAGATGGGGCCCTAGGCTCTCTCTCTCTCCTAACCCTAACCCTAACCCTAACCCGAACCCAAACCCTAACCCTAACCATAACCCCAGTTTCTGGCAGGGCCTGGAGCAGAGCCCACCTGCCCCCTTCCTGCACTCCAGACAAAACTGGTGCTGCGAGAAATGTAGGTGCAGCTCCGCACATCCATTCGCATGTCCTTTGCAGCCCCACTGCAGATGGGGCCCTAGCCTTTCTCTCTCTCCTAACCCTAACCCTAACCCTAACCCCAACCCTAACCCTAACCCTAACCCTAACCCTAACCCTAACCCCAGTTTCTGGCAGGGCCTGGAGCAGAGCCCACCTGCCCCCTTCCTGCACTCCAGACAAAACTGGTGCTGCGAGAAATGTAGGTGCAGCCCCGCACATCCATTCGCATGTCCTTTGCAGCCCCACTGCAGATGGGGCCCTAGGCTGTCTCTCTCTCCTAACCCTAACCCTAACCCTAACCCGAACCCTAACCCTAACCCCAGTTTCTGGCAGGGCCTGGAGCAGAGACCACCTGCCCCCTTCCTGCACTCCAGACAAAACTGGTGCTGCGAGAAATGTAGGTGCAGCCCCGCACATCCATTCGCATGTCCTTTGCAGCCCCACTGCAGATGGGGCCCTAGCCTTTCTCTCTCGCCTAACCCTAACCCTAACCCTAACCCGAACCCTAACCCTAACCCCAGTTTCTGGCAGGGCCTGGAGCAGAGCCCACCTGCCCCCTTCCTGCACTCCAGACAAAACTGGTGCTGCGAGAAATGTAGGTGCAGCCCCGCACATCCATTCGCATGTCCTTGCAGCCCAACTGCAGATGGGGCCCTAGCCTTTCTCTCTCTCCTAACCCTAACCCTAACCCTAACCCTAATCCTAACCCCAGTTTCTGGCAGGGCCTGGAGCAGAGCCCACCTGACCCCTTCCTGCACTCCAGACAAAACTGGTGCTGCGAGAAATGTAGGTGCAGCCCCACACATCCATTCGCATGTCCTTTGCAGCCCCACTGCAGATGGGGCCCTAGGCTCTCTCTCTCTCCTAACCCTAACCCTAACCCTAACCCGAACCCTAACCCTAACCCTAACCCTAACCCCAGTTTCTGGCAGGGCCTGGAGCAGAGCCCACCTGCCCCCTTCCTGCACTCCAGACAAAACTGGTGCTGCGAGAAATGTAGGTGCAGCTCCGCACATCCATTCGCATGTCCTTTGCAGCCCCACTGCAGATGGGGCCCTAGCCTTTCTCTCTCGCCTAACCCAAACCCTAACCCTAACCCTAACCCTAACCCCAGTTTCTGGCAGGGCCTGGAGCAGAGCCCACCTGCCCCCTTCCTGCACTCCAGACAAAAGTGGTGCTGCGAGAAATGTAGGTGCAGCCCCGCACATCCATTCGCATGTCCTTTGCAGCCCCACTGCAGATGGGGCCCTAGCCTTTCTCTCTCGCATAACCCTAAAGCTAACCCTAACCCTAACCCTAACCCGAACCCTAACCCTAACCCCAGTTTCTGGCAGGGCCTGGAGCAGAGCCCACCTGCCCCCTTCCTGCACTCCAGACAAAACTGGTGCTGCGAGAAATGTAGGTGCAGCCCCGCACATCCATTCGCATGTCCTTTGCAGCCCCACTGCAGATGGGGCCCTAGGCTCTCTCTCTCTCCTAACCCGAACCCTAACCCTAAC